>NC_057795.1:319434309-319473160 GCF_018294505.1 Triticum aestivum
GGGGGGTTGGATGAATAGTGAGCGGTGCCGTTGCCTCTGGATGAACAGGAACCCATGGTGTGGAGGGATGGATGAAGAGTAGACAGTGGAGGGGTGGCCGTGGAGGGGTGGTTGAACAGGACCTCGTGGTGTGGAGGGCTGGATGAACAGTAGACGGTGGAGGGCTGGATGAACAGTAGATGGTGGAGGGGTGGTTGAACAGTAGCCGGTGGAGTAGCGCGCGGTGGAGGCTGGATGAACAGGAGCCCGTGGAGGCTGGAGGAGGTCGACGGTAGCCCGTGGAGGATGGAGGAGGTCAACGGTGGAGATGAACAGTATCCCGTGGAGTCCCATTTTGCGGTACGCCACACCCCTCCCCCCGTTTCGACCGTAGCGCTCCAACACAAGTCCGCTTCGTTCGTTTTGCGGTGCGCCACACCCCTCCCGATCAACAGGACCCCCGTTTCGACCGTAGGAGGTCCGTTTCCTCTGTTTTGCGGTACGCCACACCCCTCCCAATCAATAGGACCCCCTTTTCGACCGTAGGAGGTCCGTTCCCTCCGTTTTGCGGTACGCCACACCCCTCCTGATCAACAGGACCCCGTTCCGAACGTAGGAGGTCCGTTTCCTCCGTTGTGCGGTACGCCAGGCCTCGTTTCCATCGCCTGTTCCGTCCAAGCTGGTTGGCTCCCACGCATTCCGTTGCCTCCCGATGAACACGATGCATTCCGTTGCCTCCCCATGAACACGACGCATTCTGTTGCCTCCCCATGAACACGATGACGACGCTGTTTCTCCATTCCGACCCAGCCATGTACGTATGCGCGAGTAGGCGTTCGAGACCCTGTCCGCATGTACGTACGTGGCCGTATTTTCTTTGTTGCACCCTCGCCGCTGTACGTACGTGTACATGCTACGTGCGCGCCCCTACTACGACACGTGCACGCCTCTACTACGACACGTGCGCGCCTCTACATCCACCAGCATATATGTACGTACACATTCGTGACCAGAATGACAACGCTACGTACGCTTCGACCAGGTGGGTCCCGACTGTCAGGCACTTCCTTGCGTGCGAAGATGTAGCTGGTGGGTCCCAGCAGTCGGGGGGCGAATCGTTTTTTTGCCCAGACACACTTCCTTGCGTGCGAAGATGTAGCTGGTGGGTCCCAGCAGTCAGGGGGGCGAATCGTTTTTTTTGCCCGGACGCACTTCCTTGCGTGCGAAGATGTAGCTGGTGGGTCCTAGCAGTCAGGGGGCGAATCGTTTTCTTTTTGCCCGGACGCACTTCCTTGCGTGCGAAGGTGTAGCTGGTGGGTCCCAGCAGTCAGGGGGGAAATGTTTTTTTCACGAAATATGGTGGCCTATCCGGTGGGTCCCCGCTGTCAGGTGGAGGAATAATTATTTTGCGCGTAATAAGGAGGCACTTCCTTGCTGCGGCCATGGACCCAGCTGTCAGCCTCTCCACGTATAGTCCATGTCCGATGGAAGCCGTTCCTTGACCATGTTGACCACGCCGCGCCGAGAGCACCAGGGCGGTGGACAATGGCGAGGCCTAGGAAGGGGATAACACAGAGCCGAGGAAGACGCGGCAGTGGATGCCCACACGTAGAGGAGTACGAGGGTTCACTGGTTCGCTGCGGTGTGAGGCTGCCATTGCCGCAGAATAACAGGGGGTGTGGGTGAGTAGAGGGATGGCCTGGCCAGCGGTAGGAGTAGTAGGGGGCGGTGAGGCCTCCGCCGCATCGTAGCCGGCCACGGGAGGCAGGAGCACGAGGCACGACCGGCGCTGGTTTGGGCGGCTGGAGCAAGAAGACCAGAGGTTGAAGAAGCACTACGGCCGTTGGATGGACATCATACTGTCACTAGATCTAGAATCGTGCATATTGACTAAGTTGACAAAGCCCTCCATCCCCGTCAACTTAGTAGGCCCACAAGTCAGCCTGCCACTATATTGGGTCCCAGCTAACAGGGGGAGTATTCATTTTTTTTGTGCGTAATAAGGAGGCACTTCCTTGCGTACGAAGATATAGCTGGTGGGTCCGAGCTGTCAGAGCCGGCTGTGGGGAGGAGGGAGCAGGCAGTCCCGCCGGCGCTTGTTTGAGCGGCTGGAGCAGGAAGAGCAGAGATTGAAGAAGCACGACGGCCGTTGGATGGCCATCCAACAGTCACTGCTTGTGCGTCAACCTTTTTTTAGGAAAGCCTCAAATCTGTGGAAAACAGCATGCAGCCCATCTGCCATTATTTTCAATAATTTACATCCCATTTGCTAATTCTTAAGGTTTTTTTTGGAGCCCATATTCTTTTTGTTAGCATTACAACCCATATTGTGGCCACAGTTAAAAACTTATACGGAATTTTGCATATTTCGGTGCGGTCCGAACTGTTTTTAATCCCGAAATTTCGACTCACATTCAAACTGATTTTAAAAATAAATATATATCAATATAAAATCCAACAAACTCTCCACGCATAAAAATTAATGTAATTTAAAATATCGAAAGGAAAAAAAGATATTTGAAAGTAATTGCCGGTTTGATGTGTTTTAAAAATGTACATCCCATTTCTCATTACTGATGGGCCATTTTCTCGGCCAGCGGAATGAAAGCTCTCCTCGTCTTGAAAGATTTGCAGCCCAACAGGCCTGACAAAGTGACTTGGCAAATCATAAAAAAAACTGGGCTGTGGCCATGGACCCAGCTGTCAGCCTCTCCACGTACAGTACTCTTCCGATGGAATGTCGTTGACCACATTGACCATGCCGCGCCGAGAGCACCAAGGCGGTGGACGACAGCGAGGCCTAGGAAGGGGACGACGCAGAGCCGGGGAAGACACTGTAGTGGATGCCCACGCGGAGAGGAGTACGAGGGTTCACTGGTTCAATTGCGGTGTGAGGCTGCCGTCGCCGCAGGGCCTGGCTAGCGGTGGGAGTAGTAGGGCGATGAGGCCTCAACGGCAGCACAGCCGGCCATTGGAGGCAGGAGCAGGCGGTCTCCCCGGCACTGGTTTGGGTGGCTGGTGCAAGAAGAGCAGCGATTGAAGAAGCAGAAGGACCGTACAATTCAAATCCAATTGTTACTGCTGCTAGAATCATTTGTTGACTAAGTTGACAAGCCCTGCGTACGCGTCAACGTAGTAGGCCCACAGGTCAGCCTCCCAACCGGTGCGCCCCAGATGTCAGTGGGAGGAATCATTTTTTTCGCGTAATAAGGAGGCAGTTTTTTTGAGACAAATATAAGGAGGCAGTTGATTGCGTGCGGCCAGGCAAGCAAAGGGACTAGGGTGCGCCGGGGAAGCCTGCGCGGCATCACAGCGGGCCACAAGAGGAGGGAGCAGGCAGTCCCGCCGGCGCTAGTTTAGGTGGTTGGAGCAGGAAGATCAGAGATTGAAGAAGCACGGCGGCTAGAATCGTGTGTTCACTGACAAAGCCTTGCGTAAACAAGTCAACCTCAAAATCTGTGGCGTGTACAACCCATTTGCTATTATTTTTATAATTTTTACTCATTTTCTAATTCATATGGAATTTATTGCAGCCCGTTTTCCATTTTAGAATTGCCGGCCATTTTCTGGTCAGTACCAGGGTAAAAAATTAACTAAATATGTGGGAAATTTTGAAAATTCGCAAATTTTTGCTGGGGAACGAAACATTCTTAATCCAAAAATTAATAGCCATACTAAAAAAAATTAAAAAAATTAGTACTATGTCATGTTAATTCCATTGAAATACGTATAAGATATCAGTGAAGAACATAATTCAAAAAAAAAAAACTAATATCCCATTTGCTCGTCTTGAAAGATTTGCAGCCTAGTAATTCGGAGAAAACAAATAGGCCTAGCTTGGGTATTCTTCAAAAAGAAATACTGGGCTACCTATTTTCCCAAAGAACTGGTGCGTGAGCATTTAGCTTTATTTATTTATTTACTTATTTATGTTTAGGGGACCATGAGCATGTACCTGGGCCGGATTCATGTGAGAGCCTCCCTTCCAGTTAATTATGGGCTTCTCTATTGGGCCTTCATCAGTGGGCTGCATGTTATCAACAAGTGGAAAATGTGTTCCGTACGAAAAATAGTATGAGCTACGTACGGTACGGGGCACTAAAGGATCGAACCGTGCAACGACTTCCAAAACATTGTGTTTGTCATTCTAACAACACGTTTATTCAACCAACACACGAAATATACTACTGATTGTACATTGAAAACAACAGTAGCAGCAACCAGGGCTGGGGGTGCAACAGAAGCAGTAAGCAGGCCAGAAGAGTGAAGAAGCAGCTCTCTCTTCCAAACCAAACATCAGCCATCATTACAAAAGGGCTACCAAAAAAGAACAAGTGTATGCATCAAACTAAATAAAGATCCTACTACACCAAGTGTATGCATCTAACTAACTGGCTCAGTTAGACGTTACTATTTATTAAGCTGTTGAGATTGGCTAATGGCTTGAACCAGATGGGTGCCTGATGGGGGAAACTCCAGCCAGCAGGTCGAAGTCTGATACTTGTGACCCTCTCTCCTACTTTGGGCTGCAGAGCATGGCGACACATATCAGGGTATGGTGCATGCAGAGACGCATGGTACGCTGTGTACACACAGTTTTGCCTGATGAACGAAACCGCGCTGCCATCATGATCCTTACCGTCGGTTATCTCCTGGTTAATCGGATAATTTAGTTCGACAAACATAGAGCGTGTACCAAGGCTACTTACCAGCCTCCAGTCAAAAATTCCTGAAGGCCCAGAGAAGCTGGGATCCTGCTCAAAGACCTTGCAGTGACTGTGATTGTATGATCGAGCCAGGAACCACCTGATCGAGCCGGTACGTGCGAACGATCATCAATCTTTCGCTGTCGTCTGATCGAGCCAGGAACCACCTGCAACTGCCATGCCGCTTTTCTTTGAAAGGTTCTGGGATTAGGAAGGGTAGGGACACCAGGCGGCCTACAACATCATATCAAGTTGGAGTCAAATAAAAAAGGGCTCTTGATTTAGTCAATCTTAAGAACAGCATGTTATGAGCATGAATATTTTTCAGTAAATGTTGACAGTAATATAAGCAAGCCATCATGATATCATAGGAAAGTAACATACTACTGTAACAGCCGTTTGTAGCGATGACTGGAGTAGGCCAGCAATACGTCCAGCCATAGAAGGAGTCGACAGCGTAAATGAAGCCCTTGTGTTTAATGGCATCAGAGAACCATGGAGGATGTATGATCCTGCGATGGACGTGCAGATTTATCCACTTACCGCAGTGACCTGTCAGATAGGCGAGACCGCGGTTGAAGATCGCAATTAGCCTGAAATCTTTATAATTCGCAGATCTTGTGGGCACTTGGCAGATTACAATCTTGAGCAAATCAAACTTGGTATCATGTTGGCTACTGTAAGATTCCGAGTATTCTGGGCCGCGGTGCCAAAGCAGTGCAGTGTTAATCGAAGGAAGGGGGATCAATCGCCGGGTGTAGACCTCCACGAGCATCCAGCTGCCGCGACCGTCGACGAGCACCATCCAAGACGTGTTCATGTCGACCCAGTACATATTGTTAATGTAGCTGAGGCTGACGGGATCGGATCACAGTGAAGGGGGTTGATGCTTGCCACCCTATGATCGCTATGCTGTGTGACATGCAGTTTCTGAAGATCAGGCGGCATCAGCAAGCAAGGAGCTGCTTAAAAAGCTCCGGCCCGAGGGCTTTGAGTAAACGGTACAACCCCAACGAGCACATGGCGAGCGGCATGGTACTGAGATTGTCCACACGCGAAACAATGAGCTTGATTACCTCTATGGGGAGCGAATTCCAGCCACTCTTTCGGTGGACGCTGCTCGGTTCTGCCATTGTTAGTGCTTGGGTTTCAAACGAGGGGGGGGGGAGGCGCCTTAGCGGGGATGGAAGCTTGGACGAGATTATGTGCGGACAAAGATGGAGAAGCGAATATGTGCTGCGGGAAGTGGACAGGTGATGATGACTACATCATGCCGCTTGACTTACGAGACACATACCAGCAGCGTAGGGTCATATCGATGCCAAACAACTTGCTTGAGTGATCCCAGTACTGGTACTCCCTACAGTACCTACTACAGTACTATGCCCTAGCTTGCTAGAGTAGAGTAGTAGAGTAGGACTCTGCTCTACTATTAGCACCGGAGCAGTAGTATATTCTAATCTAAAATAGTTACAAACTTCAATGCCCGAGCGTGGAACGACTACGAACCATGCTCAAAGACCGTGTCTACGTGGTGTTTGGACTTATATACAAAAAATAGCAAGATGCCCGTGCATTGCACGACACACCATCATCACCAACTCGGTTTTTTTCTCTACTCCTACTCCTATAAAAGACTTAGTTGGTGATGATGGAGGCGAGGAGGCGTGTTCAGCCGGGCGTGCAGCGGACGGCGCAGCACTATTCGATTTGTTATAAGAAAAAGTAGTAGAGATAGAGACATAGGGAGGAGCACGAGGTTGTGGGAGATAAGGATGAACGAGGTAAGGCCTTACCTGTAAATGTGGAGAGAGGTGCGGGTATCTTTTGTAAAATTGTCATAGTTGGCTTTCTATCCGTCAGATATAAATCGGACGGTCTATATTACAAGATGGCAGGCATACCATCATCACCAACTCGGTTTTCTATAAGAGTAGATATATATATAGATATAGATAGATAGAGACTAGGGAGTACTTGTAAGGACACCATCTACTGCTTCGTGTGCTACTCCTGCGCTCCATTCGGCGGCCGCAACGTCCCCTACAGCCACTCCCTCCTGCGCTCCATTCGGCAGGCGCTGTTGAAATCTGGGGAGTGCACTCTCGCGACTGCTGGCAGCCACGACTTCACCGACAACGACTTCTTCCCCGACCTCGGCAACCTCTTCCTCAACGACATGGGCGACAAACTCAACGCCAACGGTGCTGCTCCCGTTGCACCGTATGTGTTTCTGTCCTTCCTGTTCGAAATCGTGGTAGAATTCATGTTTCTACTCTGTATCCTACTACTATGCTAGTCCACATGATTAGTTTCACTCTATTATAGCCGTCATGATTTATTTTGTGCTTATTCGGATTAAATCTCGTAGTAACTTGCTCACATATTCAACTGGCGCAACATCCCCTACAGCCACTCCCGTTTCATGGACGGCCTGGTCGATGCCTCCAAGGAGCCCTTCATCCACTGCTATGAGTGCCTGATGCCATTTTGTGGCTCGCCGGCGGACATGGTGCATCACCTCACGGATGCGTGCAGCGGTCACTGCTAGCCCTTGGAGGAGAACATCAAGTACGACACGTGCTACCGGTTCACCATGCCGGAGTCGCTGGAGGATCACCGCCGCCTGCTAGTATCTGAGGAGGATGGCAGCGTCTTCCTCTTGATCGTGGGCACCGGCGAGGACCGCGCAGGCCGCCACCCCATCTCTGTAATGTGCGTCAGGGGCGTCGCCGCTGATGCTGACACTGACACGAGGCAGATGTACGGGTGCATGATCAATGTTACTACCCCTCCGGGCGCGTGCGGCGAAACCGGCCTCATCGGACAGACTTGGACTCTGAGGAGCTGGGACTATCCCACCAATGTGGACTTGGAAAACCCATGGCATCCGTTCCATCCTTTACCCGCCGATTCGGTGCATAGGGACTCCAGGGAGGTTCACCTGGACATACGCATTATCAAGTGCACTTAGAAAACATGTAGTGTGTGTGTGGGTGCTTATGGCCTGTGTCTTTGTCGCTTTTGATTCTGTAAGCTTGTCGTTAAACTTGAGTGGCTTTCGCCGCAGTCCTTCCTTTGAACTGCACCTCTCAGTGAGCTGATGTAAGACACTTTGGGTTTCATTTGATAATGGAACCGGGGAGGAGCCTCCCTGTTCTTCTAAAAAAATACGCATTATCAAGTTAAATGTTGATCATTAGTCTTCGCTCAATGTAATCCGTTGTCTAAGCATGTGGAGACTTCCATGCATGACATTGCTCTATTGGAGTATCGCGCATGAATAAAAGTGTATCCGTTTATGGTTTAGTCTAGAATCTTCCATGTATGAATTTTTACTACAGTACTGGTGAAAGACTTACGATGAACCATTTCTTACATCTCCTCTGCCCCCTTGCAAGTCATCCTGATTTAATCCCTCCGTCTAGGTGTATAAGGGCATGGTTAATATTACTTAATAGTATAGCCAACTGTTGACTATAAGAAAGTGCCATGTCATCTGTAGCCAACATGTATAACAATCGATACTCAAAACCTAATTCTTAAAGATCATTTCTTGCAAAGCACAATAAGTGTTATTTCTTCACAAGTTTTGGATGCAGGTTGAACAGTTGAACGCTTTTGTTTGCAAAAGATACCTTTTTATCTATTTCACCCAGATGTTTGTGAGCTCTAGAGATGAGATAATATCCGAAGAAACCTATTGATACCCGTTACACATGAGATGACCCCCACATCCTTTCTCAAAATAAACAACTCCCCGATCAATGCATTTCACTCTTCGGTGCAACACACGGGCACCTTACTACTATGGATTAGTACGACCAAAAATTGAACTAACATTATATATAGTACGATAAATACTAATGCATGTCACCTAAAATTATATCATTCAAAACTATGTTCAAATACGACTCCAACAATATAGTTTTTGTTGACATGCACAAACATTTTGTCAGTTAAATCTTCAGTCAAATTCAATGGGGGACTAATAAACCACGACCGATGTAGTACAAGTGTAGAGGGTGGCACTGCACGGGAGTCTCACCTCTCACCCTGCTCGTGGCACGGCAGTAAAGCCGTCATATCACAAAACCCAACCACTCCCAGTAATAAATGGCCTGGTAAAATAAACAGACAAGCACCATCACATCCCTCCGTCTTTTTTGCGTTTCATCTCTCTGCATTTACTTTCTCCGGTTCATCTCCCACACTCGATCCCTAGCTACTACTCCTAGGGCCAGTTCTTTTGGCGGCTTCCCCAGCTTTTCCCACAAGACTAGTCACAGTGGAGAGTAACAACAAGGCGCCTCACTCATTTATTTGGGCTTCTAAACTACTACTCCGTCCTGGTTTATTCCTCACCATTGTAATTTGTGCTAAATTTTGACCAAAGATTTAACTGATAAAATGTTACTCAAAACACTTAGGCGCGGTGCATCTAGGTGTGTAAGTCATCTTACGAAAACCAAATAATCCCAAAACACTTAGGCATGGTGCATTAACTTCTACCTCGTTTCTTGTTTCTTGACATATCAACCAATAAGAGATAAAGAGTGTGCATGCTTTTAATGACTTGAGATATCAAACACGACATGCAGTGGTTAGTTCATTGCATGCAATACTATTAATTAGCAAATAAACATTAACATTTCTCGTTTTCTCCTCCTCCTTGGTCACAGTGCACAGCCTAAGATGACTTACTCACCTAGATGGATGGAGTAGTGCATGTGACATGCACTAACATTTCATTAGTTAAATTTATGATCAAAATTTGACACAGATTACAATGAGGACCAATAAACCAGGACGGAGGTAGTAGTTATGGGATTACTAATCTAGAAGCCTAAAAGAACTGGCCCCTGGTACTCCTACTAGTAGTAGTACTCAAGTTGGAATTCCAATTGCACGGCACAACTTGTTAGGCAAAAAATTCGATACAGGGTGTAGGAAGCGGTTTGGGAATTTGCATGCCTTTCCAACCAGTGAGATACTCCGTACAAAGTATGACAGAGAAATAACTACAGAGAAGGAAGCTAAAAGTAAACAATCAAACGAGCATTTTTGCATTTGTTTTGCATTGAATCGTTTCACAAGCTTGACTAGTGCTGTTTTTCTACTTTTACAAAAACCGCATCGTAATGTTAAAACGTGCATTTGCATGTACATAAGTAATAGTAGTACTCCCTCCGTCTAGGTGTACAAGTGTTCCCTCCTTCCTGGTCACCGTGCATAACCAAAGATGACTTATTGACCTGGATGGAGGGAGTACCACAGTCTGCAAGCATATATCGAGAGAGACGTGTAGTCCGATAGTATATAGTAAAGTTTGTGCTATATGCACGTACTTGCAAAATGCGTAATAATACACAACGTTTTCAAACTTTCCCTTTTACATACTTAATTAAGGATGCTAAAAATTCCTGAACGTTCGGGATTTATCATTTGCGTCCCAAAACTAATGAGATCGCCTTACGAAACAAAAATTATACTCCTCCTAAAAGCCACGGCGCTCGCAGGAGCGCTTGCGGCGCGCCACGAGAGCCCTGGTGCGTGGTCGTTTCCCAGCGCACCGACACAACGCCTCTTCCTCAGCCTCGCAACTCGCGAGGTGCTGATTGGCGGCTTGCCGGCGGGCGAGCGCGATCTCACCGGTGTGGTGATCCGGCGCCAACAGGTACTCCTCCTGGCTGGAAGCGTGCACCCGGTCCATGTACCGCCAAGCGTAGATGAGGCGCTTGGGCCCGACTACACTCAGGGCATCGGCACGGGCGTCCTCCGCCACCCTCACGGCCCTCGCACGAGCCTTCTACCAAAGAATCAATTGCTTGACTCTCTCGGATGCGACATAGATCTCCCAGAAAGCTTGTTGCGCGGTGCGCTTCTCTTCCTCGGCCTTCTTCTCTGCCTCTATTTTGGCGCGCTCTGCTGGAGGCAAAGCCTCCCACAAGGTGACATCCATTTCTTTCCAAAGCTCCTCAAGGCTGGGGGGCTCGGCGGGCGGCGCGGCATTCTCCTCGTAGCGGGGAGCCGACGCGTCCTTCGACACGCGTGCTGGCGAGATTGGGAACGCCGACGCATCGCGGCGAGGAGCGGAACGCCGACGCGTCCTCCTCGACTAGTGGCGGTGAGGAATGGAACGATGACGTGTCGCGTCGCGGCGAGGAGCGAAACACCGACGTGTCCTCCTCGACTAGTGGCGGTGAGGAACGGAATGGCGACGCCTCGCGTAGCGGTGAGGAGCGGAACACCGACGCGTCCTCCTCGACTAGTGGCAGCGAGGAACAGAACGGCGACGCGTGACCGTCCGCGCGATGCAGTGAGGGGCTCCTAGGGCTTGGGAGGGGCGATGCCATGGTGGTCGACGTGAGAGGGAGGGGGAGGAGATAGCGATGAACGTGAACATGAGGGGGAGGAGATAGCGATGTCGTGGGAGGTGCAATATTTATAGCGAGCAATGGCACACCTACGTAAGATATGGACTGAGCTGCACTGACTTAACTGCAGGTCCAGTTGCGTCACTGACATGTGGGCCAGTACACTGCTGGGCCCGTATGTCAGTGACCCAATGCACCTGAAGTTAAGTAAAAGCTACGTGGGCATATTTGTTGGAGTAAATTACGGGGGAGCGAAGGGGTGGAAATATTGCTGGTCACAACGGATTGGACGAGCGTGGGGGGAGGAGAGTCATGCATGCAGATTTTTTCACACGGGGTGGAGTGGTGGGACCGCCGGAGGGAGAAGGAGAGTTTGGCAGGCATATTGTTTCCGCACATGGATAGGAAAAGATTAGGAGACTAACGGCTTCCTGCAGGTATGGGGAACGGTGCATAATAAGTCATCTTGCATGCCGGGCTAGGTATAGTCTCAAGTCATTAAAAACATACACGCCCCACACATGTTCATATTCCAAGGTGCACTAAATTATTGCATGCGATGATTAAGGCTGGCCATCATGGTGGTATCTTAGCTGGTATCATGCACACGGGAATAACAAACATGCTGATGTGGCAAAGAATTAAAGAAGAGAGGGGGGGGGGGTTAGAGTAACTAGTGTTCATGCATGCATTGGTAAACACATTTTTTTGTGAAGAACGACATCATTAGTTGAGTACTTTTGCAGACTTCAAAAACTATTCCACCGCCTCTGCTATCTTGCTAAGAGTAGGTGAAATTTTTGAGTCGAGCCCTTTAAACTAGAAGGGAGGTAGTGGTACTCTAATAGCTAGGTGTGTAAGTCATCTTACGAAAACCAAATAATCCCAAAACACGTAGGCGCGGTGCATTAACTTCTACCTCGTTTCTTGTTTCTTGACATATCAACTAATAAGAGATGAGGGTGTGCATGCTTTTAATGACCTGAGGCTATCAGACATGACATACAGTGGTTAGTTCATTGCATGCAATACTATTTAATTAGCAAATAAACATTAATGTCTCTCGTTTTCCCCTCCTCCTTGGTCACGGTGCACAGCCTAAGATGACTTACTCACCTAGACGGAGGGAGTACCAACATTCATAATGTCAAATCAATATTTTTACACTCATTATAAAACATAGTTCTTATACTCATTATAATCAGTATTGTAGATATTGATATTTTTAGTATAAATTTGGTCGTGGGATTTCATTGATGCCTGTCAAAGCGTGTAGGAAGCGGAGCTTAGGGCTTGCATTGCTGGTCTCTACATAGGTATTTCTCTTCATAATCCTGTAATTTTAGAGACTGATTGCGCTTTTGTGGTAGCGTCTCTTGCACCGGGGGACTATGACAGGTCTGCTATGCGTGACCTGAAGTGAAAGCGTTGAGCATCTCGAAGTTGATCAACAATCTTCAATTGTCAAAGATTAGCCGTTCGGCCAACAAGGTGGCACACTTAATCACTAAGTATAGCTTTGACAATAGATTATATGGTATTCTTGTAAATAACGTACCGCCCTGTGTGGTGAATATTGTATCGAGTGAGTGTACCGGTGTGGCTGGTTAATTAATATAAGGTGGCGTTCAAAAAAAGTATATATTTGGTCAAACACTTTGCAAACGGTTGACGGGAGTAAAAAGGACCAGAGGGAGTATCATGCATGCGGAGTAGGCAAAAAAATTGCTCATTTATAGCCGGTCGAAGTCTCAAAGGGCGCGACCGCGCGAGGGAGGCGAAGGTCGTGGGCGGCGCGACGGTTGATGGAATTAAGTGAAGTTACATCCACGCGCCGGCATGGCATGCAAATAGGCAGAAGCTATACCGTCAGGCCTACGATATGGGTCTAGTAGACATGACATCTAGTGGGTCCCGCATAGTTCTTGAGAACTCTTTGGGGGCTTGCAGCCATTTATCCACCGGGCAAGCCAGCAACCCCACGCCGTTCGCACGCCCTACTCGTCCCCGTCTTCTACCTCACAACAGTTCGCTCCCAGTCGTCCCGTCCTTTCACATTAGTTCGCTCCCAGTTTTTGCGGGGTACAACAGTTCAACTTCTCCTGACCCTCCTCCAAAATCCATGGCCTCCCAAATCTCCATGGTCGCCGCTGAGTACCAGGTTAGAGCCATCACTGGCGATCAGTTCATCGTCATCTACACACGTGGATCCGCGACGGTGAAAGCATGGCTTGCTCGCTTCCTACGCATGTTCAACAGTTCAACGGATGAGTGGGTCGCTGGGCTAGATGTTGAGTACACCACAGTCCTGGGATGAGAGAAGGATCTAAAGGACGAAGAGAGGAAGAAGCCCGATGTGATCCAGGTTTGCGTACATAATGTTTGCTTGGTCTACCACATATGCCATGCCAACGTTGAGTGCCAGGATTTTAAGAACTTCCTCAAGGACAAAAGAGTGAAATTCGTTACTGTTGGCTTTAAGAATGACAGGGATGTCCTACATCGGATAGGTCTCGTTGTAGGCCAGCCCTTCGATCTCCAGAAGGAAAGCCTGGTGTCCTCCTCTCAACCTTCAATGCTGACCCTGGCAGCAACCATGATTGATCCTTCGTACGCTAAACTGAAGAAACCTCATCACGAGTTTCATCATGCATGGGAGTCGAAGACATTAGATGAAGATCACATCCTGTATGCAACAATGGATGCCTACCTTTGTTTAAATATCTACATGGGTTGGATGAAGAAGCAGAATCCAGTGTCCGATTCAAGCAAAGAAGTGTTGGCGAAGAGGAAGAGGAAGAGGAACGAGGACGAAGTCGAGGACGTGGACTCGGACTCCGAGTAGGTGGTAGTGCTGTCGCTCATGCTGGTTCTACTGCAGTGTCAAGCGGACTAGTTGCTTAGTTTATTTTCAGGGGTGTGTTGTGCTGAGGCCCCAGCAGAACTATGTTTATGTTCTTTCTCGTTATTTGAACTCTTTAGTACGTAGAGTAGTACTATGTCTTACTACTATTCTTCTTGCAGTTGGTACTACTTCTCGTACCTTCGTGTTCCTACTGTACTTAATACGTTCGTACTAGTAGTATAATTTGGGTCAGTCGATTTGTGAAAGAAGTTCGACAGAGCGAAGGAAGAAGATGGCAGAAGAGGTGGAAGAAGCCCTTCTAGCCATCCATGTTGCATCAAACGGCTCATATGAGTCGACCAACCCAAATTGCTCCTTCAGATTGCAGGATCCACGTGGCATTCAAGGTCTTGAAGGTAGATTCCGCATCCGCACCCGGTTTGCGGGCTCGACGCGCGCGCGACCGGCTTCCGCCACGACAGCCACCATGCGCGCCTCCTCCACGCGGGCGGAGACGACAATGACACGCTAGTTCCTCCTCGCCGGCGTGCTGGAGCACGCGCTCGTCCTCCTCTTCGTATGCTGCGTGCATAGACGCGACTCCACCAGCTGCTCACGTGCTTGGCAGCGCGGCGGCATGGCGAGGAGGGACTGCAGACGACGTGAGCGGGCGAGCCTTCGGCTTCATGGCACAGGGATGGCGGCGACACGACGGTGATGGGCGAGAAATTGTTGGCCGGAGCAGGCGGGCGCCGGCATGCGCAACGGCGGCGGCGACATATTGATGAGTGCGCGTATGGGAGCTTACTTTCGTTTTATATGAGGTTGGTCAAACTTAAAAGAAAACCGTACCAGTACACGTAAACATTAGACTTAGGCAGGGCTTTTATTAATTTTTTTTTGAAGTTAGTACCACAGCCACGATACGGAATCTTGTGCAAGCGCGTGAACCGCGGCCGCGCGGTCGATCGAACGGTGCATCACCGTGTCGCGCTCGAAGGACATCCACCGAACCTTTTTGTGTGTGTGAAAACAATCCTCGAATATTACTCAACTTTTTTTTCCTGGGAAAGTTCTTGACGCTGCAATATTTCCATATATTTGAATTTAGCTCCAGTTTGTGTTTATTTGGATTTGGACGTTTTAGGTGCGCCCTAGTTTTTTTTAATACTTATTTTGTGTGTGTGACTGAGAGAGAACGTGTGTATGTGTCCATATGTGTGTTGTGGCGGAAGGGCAATGTGTAAACGGTGTGCGTGTGATACAGAAATAGAGAGGTGTGAATGTGCAAATGATCATGCATGAGTGAGACATAGACAGATGCCGATATGTTGTGTATACATGAGAGAACGGTCTTCTAGTTTACTTGTGTGTGTGTGTGTGTGAGAGAGAGAGGAGCATCCGTAACACAACAACCATCTCCCTCGATTCGTCCGTCCCTCGCACGATCGCATGCAACATATGCATCAACGCGCACATTTTGACACCCTCACTCAGCCCCTGCCCACCTCAAGGCCCGCTCAATCTCTTCGTGAATACCCATTTCTCCCCTTTAGGTTTGTTTTTGCTCAATATCTGACACACACACACACACAGCACAACACACACACACTCCCCCGAGCACACAATTCATCCCCATCCAAGGTTATACGATGACCACTCTCGCTTGTGCTTCTTTGCACCCCAACATGCACAACACCTCAATCTTCAAAGAGGGCATCGAGCAGATCGAAGACGGCGACCACACCGCACTAGAGAATGCGGGGTCATTTGGAAGCAGGGTGATGTGACGACGGCTGACTGACTCCTCCCCCCACCCCCTCTCTCTCTTGCACAAAATTACCAATCCCTCTCTCCCCCGCACAAAATTGCCAATCCCTCAATCCATGAGATCCTTCCCCTCTCGTCCATGTTTTTCCATCTCTCTCATCAAACATGTTGTCTCTTCTCTTTCCACGTATACAGAATCACGTATATTACATGTCTCCATCTTTCTCACAGACCTAACTTCTTCCTCTCTCTTTCTCTTTCTCTCCCTCTCTCTGTCTTGTTAGGTTTGTCTCCTACTCTCTCGTCCACATACATACAATCTTTCCCGCCCTATCCGCTCCATCTTCAAAAGCTCTCTCTGCACATTTCATTCACACAATGGGATATTTCAAAATGTTGCTTCTATAATGGCTGATGTAGAGTTTTGGTTGTTTTTGTTGCATCCTACAAAGTAATAACTATGAAATGCATTTAGATTCTTATTTGACTGAGATTATGTGAGTTTGAGCATGTTGTGAAGTACTATAGACCTTGTATACATCTTGGGATTCGACAATGATTGTAACTATTGAATTGTATAGACCATTACATTCGACGTCAATAGCCTAATATATTTATTTCACAATTTCAACAAATGATTAGTTCACTACAAACTAAGAAAACAAATGTGTACTCCCTCCATTTTTATTGAAGTCCGCGTATTAGCATTGGTCAAAGTCAAGTTTTGTAAACTCTCAAAAGTCAGAAAGCTTATAACAAAAAATATTAACATATACAATAACAAATAAATACCATTAGATTCATTATTGGATGTACTTCCACATCATACATATTTGTTATGGTAAATGTTTATACTTTTACATAAACTTGGTCAAACTTTAGGAAGTTTGACTTCGGTCAAACCTAATATGCAGAGTTTACTACTACTACTCGCTAGTTGCTTAGCTGAATCACTCAACACGCCACACGGGGAGTCCAGTGTCACAAAATTTTGAGGTCGGCGGGAAAATCTCCCGCGACCCTGATTCGAGCAGTGGGAAGTTACCATCATAGCCTTCGGAACAGGCCTACGGACGACGCTTGGTAGGGGGCTGTTTTCATAACTTTAGGTTCACCCTACCCAGCCAGCCCCAACCCAGCTCCCAGAGTAGTACACCTGAATACTCCCCATTTTCTATCCCCACCGCAAGATAGACTTATCCACAACACTCGTCCACCGTAGCGCATCTGCCTCATCGACAACCTCGTACGCCGCACTGGAGCCGGTCCACCGTCGTCGTCGTAGACGGAGCCTCTTCCCCGGCATCGACTTCCACAGTCTCGGATCTGCTTCCCGGAAGCTGACGCCAAGCGCAGAAGTACCACCGTCGTGGACAATGAGCTGACTCCCGTTGCCGACCATGATTCACAAAGGCCGCCGCGACCATCGTTCTCCTCCTCGATTGGTAATGTGTGTATTGAATCACTTAGCAGTACATGTGCAGTTCCAATTTTGTTCATACCTACCCTTCAATTTTCCTAGGTGCTATTGTTCCCGTAAAAGTAATTGGTTATAGCCTCCATTGTCCAATAGAATATCAGCTTGTAATTGTGCGCCGCTCCTGTATCGCGCTGTGCTTGGGTAGGTTTTTCATCTGCAACCAGCAGTGTGGCAAATGATGGAAAGGTTTTTAGAACTAGCAAGATGCCCATGCGTTGCACGCATCAAGATGCATTTGTATGAGTAGTTTATCTTGTGGGAGAAAAGGATGAACGAGGGAAGGCCTTATTTGCAAATCTGGAGAGGGGTATGGGTATCTTTTTGCAAAATTCCCATTTGTTTCCTTCCTATCTGTCAGATATAAATCGGAGGGCCTATATTGCAAAAAAAAGTATAGAGAAAAAAAAGTAGACAGTAAAGGAAGTAGAGATAAATATTAAAAATTAAATATAAAATAAATATAACCATAGAGAAGAGAGTAGAGATAGCAGAGACGTCGGGAAAGGATCGCGCGCGCGGGAAAAAGCGGCCGGGCGTGCGCTAGTTTTGGCACGCGGCGTCCGGCGCGCTTTATAAAATCCAACGCCCTCCCACCGCTCTGTGCCTTGCCACCGCTCTTTGCCTCGCCACCGCTCTCTCCCCGCTCTTTTTCGCCTCACCGCCGCCTCGCCACCATGCCACCGTGTCGCCGGGAAACTTGAGGATACCGCGGCGTCCGCGCGCGCCCCTCCGGCGGCTTCTCCGCCGAGATCCGGTTCCGCGGGATGCGCCTCGGCCTCGGCAATTTCGACACTGCCACCGAGGCCGCCCGCGCGTACGACGCGGCAGCGTGGCGCCTCCGGTGGCCTCATAGAAAATTGAACTTCCCCAATGTGCCGACGCGGGAGCGGGCGCAGGAGCTCTCGCCTCTGGCGCGGCTTAGCACCGACGAGGATCGTCGCGACAACCGGAGGCGGGAGCACCATCTCGGCATTGACGAGATGGACGAGGAAGCCATTGCATTGTGGCGCCAACACTTCCCGTAGGACATCATCAACGAGCGCGAGTCCTACGCGCAAAGGAGGGTGGAGAGGGATAAGAGGAGGGCGGAGCGAGCCACCTATCGCGAGGACAAGCGTAGGCGAAAAGCGGACGCTCAATTCAACATGAGGCTAGGAGCAGCGTCGCCCTGGGAATTCGATGACGATAGGTATCTTCACGCCTACAGTCGGACGTCGGAGGAGGACATCACCGAGGAGGAGTCAGACGGCAAGGAGTAGTTGAATTATCTTTTTTTATCTATCTATGCTGAAAACTATCCTCTACTCTCTAGTATCTACTTCTCGATCTCAGCACTGTAAACGCTTTTTTAAAGCGCCGCGCATTGCGATTGTGTTGGAGATGCTCTAACATGGCAGACGAGTGCTTTAATGTTGCCCACAAGATGCGCGAGTATAACTAGTAGTATTTTTCTTGCCATGTTGAGATTTTAAAGCCACAAGTGTGAACATGTAGAGGAGCAATGAAGACCAAACATGGGATATTCGGGACATCTTCAAGGAGCGTGGCAAGTTAAAGAGGAGCTGCACCGAACCTGTAAAACGAGCTTTGGTAAGTAACACCCTTTCAATTACTTTTGTTTAGCCTCGTGTTCTTCGATGTGTATATGTTGTAGTTTCTGTTTCTCTTAAGCGTGGTGTTCTTCGATGTGTAATAAGAAGAGTCTTAATCATCCTAACGCTTTTGTTTTTAACTTGATGTAGGAAGTGGGTGTTCTCACCTTGTAGTCTATTTTTATATTTCTTTTCCTTTTGAGTTCACTTCTCCGAGTTCTGTTTATCCGGCTTCTACCAAATGGATCTAGGTTTCTCTGAGTATTGATCTAAAAAAGAAGTAACTTCATGTCAGGATGCAGTTCCTGCGAGGAGGGAAGTATGGTCAACCTCGAGATCATGTTTCCAAAATGAGGCTAGATTACACACAAGGTGTCAGTTCCCTAATGATGCTGGATTAGACACAAGGTGCAAATTCCCAGATGATGCTGGATTACACACAAGCCAGGTGGAGTCGTCAGCTGTTCGTGTCCTCGTGGCATTAGTAAAGGCTGAAAGAAAGCGTGCATCAGCCCTTGAGAATGTAGCTGAGTTCCTGAAGAAGCGAAAAGAGCAATCAGATGCTCTCTTCACCCAAGCCAAAGAAGAGATGGAAGAAGCCAGAAATAAGCTAGCAGAGGCAGAGCAGGCTAGGCATCTCCTACTATCTAAAACTGTTGTCAATACAAAATTTCCTTCATAATAGCTAGGTTCAAATGTTTATCCAGTCAGCATGCCTATTGTGATGTCTGTGCATCTACTGATGTGGCACAGTTTTTTTTTTCGGGTCATGTAAAAACAACAATTACTTTCCAAACAATAACAGACGAAGCATTGGACATGGTATAGTTCACGCGCAAGCCCAACATTCCAAGTTCAACTTCCACATCAAACTCATGTTCACAGATATCTGCACATTCATACATGATGTCCACAACGATGATTCACTTCAAAGCCAAAAAAATGTGAGGAGAGTTATAAATAAAGAAAAACCTCTACTAGTTCCTGCTACCAGTGCGAGCACAACAAGTCAAGACCATGCGTAAACTAATTATATTTTAGTCATTTTTTGTGTTCTAAAATTCTTGCCGGCTCACGGAAGGATGTGTTGCCGGCACACGCACGGATTCAATGAAGGCAGACGGGACAGTCTTAAGCTGGTTGCACGTGGCGAGGAGGCGTGCTCAGCCGGGCCTGCAGCGAGTGCGGCCCTCTTGGCCGGTGCGCCGGTTCAGTGCCTATGCTATGAGAGGTCGCGTCCGTGTCAGAGCAATCACTCCCTCCAGTCCTTTTTTGTTTGGGTATAACAAAATCTCGTTTTCCATTCACATTTTACAAGTAAAATTCGTGGAGAAACTTTGACCCAAAGTACGATGGGGACTAGTAAACCAGAATGGAGGTAGTAGTTTTTTTAATCAAAGAAGGGTTTCCCCTTCCGATTACTGAAAACCAGCATCTAAATCTAAACCATAGTATTTGCCCTAGAACTACCAGGTTCAACATCTCATAACATAAACCCATACAACCATATGCCAAGGAGGTACGTAGTACTATGAATTCCATTTTTGCTCCATACCAATTGTTCTAAAAACTACTTACTACTTATAACGTGCCATTGAAAATCGAAACTCTTAACCCCGCTAAAAACGATATTTTAAACGTGGCTACTCAATCTGTGGCAACTGGCGAGCCACCGCGCTCCAAGTCGTTCACCTGTAGTCCCGACCATAAACTCCTACAAAGGTGCTCCACCACGTACCCGGTACCCGCGAATGCAGCAATCGTGCACCTAGGGTTTTAGGGTTTATTTGTTAACACCGCCTTTACGTAGCACTCATGTGTGCGAGACAGCGAGAGGCCGACTGCATGCGTGCGCCTCTTCTCTTCGTATATGTACTCCACCGTTTGTCTGGGGTCCAAAAAATTATAATAACCACTAGCAATGTGCCAATGTGTTGCCACACGATCAAAGTAGATTAATACATATTCACCGATTTAAGAGAAAAAAGTCTAGTTTTGAAATACGTATATCACTAAAAATATGTTATGTTTCACTCAAAATATATTCCTTTGGCGGTTTTGATGAGATAAGGGAGGCATGTTGTTGGTTTCAAGATTCGAGAAGTGGTATATGTATAATTTCTACTCTTACTAGCAAGATGCCCGTGCGTTGCATGGAACATCAAGATCTTGTGGGAGAAAAGGATGAACGAGGGAAGGCCTTATCTGCAAATGTGGTGAAGAGTGTGGGTAAATTGCCATATTTTCCTTCCTATCCGTCAGATGTAAATCGGACGACCTACATTGTAGGAAGGCAGGCCCACCATCATCACCAACTCTATTTTTTATCCCTATTCTTATAAAAAGCATTGTCGGTGATGATCGTGTGCCTGCCATCCTACAATATAGGCCGTCCGATCTATGTCTGACGGATAGGAAGGAAACTATGGCAATTTTGCAAAAAGATACCCACACCCCTCTCCACATTTGCAAATAAGGTATTCCCTCGTTCATCCTTTTCCCCCACAAGATAAACTACTCATACAAATGCATCTTGATGTTCCGTGCAACGCATGGGCATCTTGCTAGTTGTTGCAAAAAGCCCATGTGTGTGTGAGAGAGAGGGAGAGTGGAGGAGGACGGAGTGCATGTGTGACAAAGACACAAGTAGTGTGTGTGCGATAGGTATCAGCTTAAAATGAGGCGATAGTGTGTGTGTGCATGATCGGGAGGGCGTGTCTCAAGAAGGGAAGAAAAAGCTACATAGATACAAGGAGCGGGAGAGAGACATGTATGCGATGGTGGAAGCATGAGTGTGCGGGTGTATAAACCTATCTAGAGGCTAGCTAGTCGATAAATGTTTGCGAGAGAAATACGAGTCGGGGTGCGAAAGTGAGAGTTTTGTGTGTGTGAGAGAGAGACGGTAGTCGGGAAGGGGAGTGGAAGCAGGAGTTGTGTGTGTGTGTCTGTGAGAGAGAGAGAGAGGAGACAGTAGTCGGGGTTGTCTGATCGGTGTCAGTCTGGGATGGAGATGGAAAGGAGACCGCAACAAATGTTGTGTCTACAGGAGAGAGAGAGAGAGTAATTTTAGTGGTATGAGTCATATGTAGACACATATAGGGTGTGTGAGAGAATCCCATAGAGAGAAAGACAAAGTGAAAGACGCGTGGAGACTGTGTGTGTGGCGGTGAAAAAGAAAGCTTAGGTACCGAGTGATACCAGAGAATAGTAGATACGTGAGAGATAATGAAAACTGTGTAATGTATAATGATAGGGAGAGTGTGTCACTTCTAAAGGGAGACGTCGAGAGACCATGTTTGCGAGGATAGGAGAAACATGGAGTGAGCGTGCGGTTGAGCTGGAGAAAAGAGAGTGATGGCTACCTGAAGGAGCATGCATGCAAGAGAGATGGGCGTGAAAGGAGTGAACAAAAAATGGATTCAATATTTGAATTCGAGATGATGATACATGTAATCCATACTCGAACCAAAATTGATCTATCAAACATGCATACTCATATGAATTCACGCACATCTATGTTATTTAATATGTAGATATTACTGATCCATACATTTTAGTAGAACATAGGTTAAATTTTTTCGAATTCAACCTTAAGATTTCGAGATCGTTGTATTTGTAAATCATATTATACATATAAAGGAGCAGAATTCTTTGTTGTGCTTTTGAAAGTATATGTAAAAAATGATGTATATACAATGTAATTCCAATTGAAAATGGATCCCGCCCGAAAAAATAGTAGAATACAAACGGTATTCGAATTGAGTTGGTACGGTAACGTGCACTGTGCAAAATATGAACGAAGCGGGGAAAGTCGCAGTAACCGCCCGAAACCAAAATCTGCGAGATGGAAATCACTACTGCCTATCCCTGCCACGCAAAGCCTATCTGCTCGATTTCTATAGGTTTCGATAGGGGTAGGTTTGTAATTTCACCCAAACGTAACGTAACCGCCTCTCCCGGATTCATACACGGTGGGCGCCAAAACACAGTGTGCCCTCGGCCGAAATCGACTCCCTCCCCAATTCATATTCATACACGGTGGGCGCCGAAAACAAACTCTCGTCGGCAAATATTCGGTGTATGCGAGATTACCGTCCTATCCCCAACCGACTAATGTTGCTGTGATGTAGTAGAAATTTGAAACGGGGGCTAAGTTTGTAAATTTCCTCGCATTTGAGACAAGCGCGCCCTGAATACATGGTTCCCCCCTTCCTCTCTACCTCCCTTTTCCCCATTCGTACTCCGTGGGCGCCAAAACACCCTCTCCGCCCCACCCTCCTCTGTCCGCCGCCGTCTGCCACCCCATCCACTGCCGTCCTCCTCCACCATGCTGGAGAGTATATCCCGACGCCGCCGTCCATTACAAGAGATCGACCTCTCTCATCCACGCCTTCGGACCGGGATCCTTGCATCCCGTCCTCTCGCTTCATCCCCGCTGTCGTCCACCTTGCCGGCGCTGCTCCTACGACCATCTCGTCCACCGCGGCCCGCCGCCACCGTCTACCCTCCTAGATCTACTTCCACGCTGCCGACAGCCATCACTACCACAACACTGTCAAATTCTCAGCAGATGCGTACACGGCGCCGCACCAGAGGCGGTACTCTTTCGTATCTGCTTAACTTATTTATCGTAGCAAGAAAATAGATCACCACTGCTTTACTCTGATTTCTTGTCTTGGTTGCGAAGTTGCCTTTGTCCGGTTTGCACCTTCAGATCCGCCATGGCATGCTCAACACTATACTCCCAATGCTTATGGTTTTCCCCTTTTATATTCCACACTAGTTAAATCACAGTAGACTAAATTTCAAAATCGGGTCAGTCGATTTTTCAGAGCTCGCCGGAGTTCGCCGGTGCGATCCAAGGGGTTCGGGTGGTTGTGGGGCCTCGCCGAATGAAGAAAACTCGACGCGGGTGGGGGGTGGGGTGGCGGAGGAACACAGGCGATGGGGGCCGGTGGTCCGGCCGGCGGCCTGTGCAGTGTTCTGTATGGCAAGAATCAGAGACGAGGAAGAAGAAGGGTTAGGAGACGTAGGATCTTCATCCAACCGCCTGAAATGGTCGAGACATAGCTGGGAGTTGCATTCTTAATGCGCTCTGGTTCATCATGTGTGGGCACTGCGCAACCAACATTTTATTATCCAAAATCTGCTTGCTCTTCTTTACCATGTTCCTCTTTCGTTCTTCTTTAATATGTACTCTCTCCGTTCCTAAATACAAGTCTTTGTATAGATTCCACCATGGACTACATATGGAGCAAAATGAGTGAATCTACACTCTAAAATGTATCTGGATACATCTGTATGTGATCCATAGTGGAAATCTCTACCAAGACTTATATTTTGGAACGGTGGGAGTATGCTAGTAGTACATTATGTTCCTTGTATTGAAGATGAGCAGGGACATTTGCAGTGTGGAGGTCTATACGGTCGGTTGTGATGGACACTTTGAGCCTCTTTGATTCGTAGGATCTTGTAAACATAGGAATATGATTTGTAGTGGCCTGCCCACTTGTATCCTATAAGAATAGCAAGGAAATGCGCGGAGCTGTGTCGCCTTTGAGAGTTATACTGATATTAACAGTACCGCACCTTCACTTGAAGAGAGCTGGTATCCGAAGCCTTTCTAGCCGTACCGGCAATACTAGCACATACATTCCAGCAAGTTCCACTTTGCTGATTTTACTCCGATGCTTATGGTTTTCCCGTTATATCTACACTATGATCTGTGTAGCTGCTTTGTGTCGCACTAGCAGCAGTCCACTCTTGAAGCTAAACACTGCAATGACTTACAAAATTGGCACCAAGGCATTGAGTGCCATTCTGGATGCAATGAAACTCATACGCTCCCCACCTGTTGACTCTTGTTCATAATATGATCCTAATGACTATTCTAACCTCGAGGAGTCAAAGGCAGATGGCCTATCCTATTCACCCATCAAGGTGCCTGTTCTAATTTGGCAATGTTTTATTGATTGCGGGTATCTTGCATATGTTGTCTTGCATTTCTTCTACTTTGTTGCACCGCCATCTGCTTAGTTTACTCATCATATATGTCGAGATGCCATGCCCATCCATTATCAATACATATTCCATCTGTCATCATACCATGTTTTTCCACTCAAATGCTGTTCGTGTGCATCAGACATCAAAAAGGAAGAGGGTGATTGCCGAACCTGAAGGAGCACCAGCAAAGTCCTTGAAAAACATGGTGGTGCCGGAGAAATCAGACAACACCCCACTTATATTGGTTGTACAACCAGTGACACAAAACGTAGGACCGACTCCAGCAGACTGTACCCATACTTCACTGGCCACACCACTAGCCCCACCACACAGGACCTGCACTCCAGCAAAAGGTATACCGATTTCATTTTCCATAGCACCAGCTGTACCATAGAAAAATCCCACTCCGGCAAAAAGTACAGCAAGTCCACCGGCCGAAGACCTATCCCAACTGTAGAGATGGCCAATTCCTGCAGATTGGAACCCCATTCCATTTATTCCCAGTTTAAAAGACAATGCTTTCAATGTTGTTAGGGACTACGTGCATATATTCCCATCATGGGAAGATTATTGTGAAGACAAACACCATTTTCACATCTTCCTGTCCAACTTACGCGTAAGTGCTATTATTCATGGTTATTGTTTTCCTGTTTTCTGCTGATTGAACACATCAATAATTTACATTACATTGTTGTAACTAGGCGAGGGTCAATCTGGATAGTCATGACGAGCAAAGCTTGCTTGTGCTTTTCAAGGAAGCATTGCAGCAGTATCAGTGTTACCTGAGGAAATCACACTTTGGTGGCAAATCTATAAACGAATTTCCGATGAAGTCTCATGTGCTAAATTTAGAAGACATTGAATGGAAAAACCTTGTTATGCACTGGTCTCGTTCCCAGGATGAGGTACTGTCTATGAAATCACATGACAATTTGAACTTCTACTTTTCCGCATGTGCCTTACGGATCTTGTTTGCAGGAAATCTGCTCGAAGAAGAATTCCGGTTTGAAAAGAACGACAGGATATCGCAAATATGCTGCCCGCTGCTTTGCTCTTGTTAGTACATGTTGTCCTGTATCACTGTACTTGCATACATACCTGGTTCATTATGTGACAGCAGTATGCATAAGCTTGCTTATCAATTGTTCGCTCCAAATTATCTGATCTGTATGAATGGTTATATTAGTGTAGAATATATCCAATGCCAATGTTTTTTTAGCTCTGCATTGTTCTTGTAAGTACATGCTGTCCTTTATCAGTGTACTTATAATGGCAGGTAGTTGTTCATGTACCATCACTCTGCAGCTTATTTTCCTTTGCCCTCCATTTTCTACACATCAGATCTATATTTACTCTTACCATAAGGTTGGTACTGAAGAAGTTTAGTTATGCATTGCTCTTGGCTGTACCTTTTGCCCGTATCGCTGCACTTACATTTATAGCTACTTGGTTATGTAGCATCACTCTTCATCTTATCTTAAATATTCTCCATTTTTTCGTATATTATCATATCTATATTTACTCTTAACAAAATGTAGAATAAAGGCAATTCTTATGAAGAAGATTATGTGGTAAACTTCTTGAATCCCCCCCCCATCAGCATGGACAAGGCCTTTATATAGCCTGTCTTCACCAATAATGTAAGTTTGTCCATCTCAAGCCTTCAAACTTTGTTGTATATATTTGGTTAGGCATGACTGCAACAACTGTTTATTTTTGGTGTTTGCATCAAATTGCATGTTTAAAGTTTATTATGTAGTTCATAAACAAAAGTTTGTCCTTTCTCAATTTAAGTTTTCAGTTGTACAACCAAGTTCCTTATTCATACCATGTAAATTAAACTATACAGAGCAAGTGATCTTCTTTTGCACTGCATGTATGCTTCTGTTCTTCATCCGTAATCCAGTGGTGTGGTGAACCTACCCACTACAGCACAATGTCATATTCTGCAATGTCTTAACTATGAACAATGTCATATCATTCTACTACTCCCTCCGTCCAAAAATACTTGTCGTTGAAATGGATGTATCTAGATGTATTTTAGTTCTAGACACATCCATTTTGATGACAAGTAATTTCGGATGGAGGGAGTATTATTTAAACCGTATCTTTATTTGCCAATCTGAAATGGGATAAATTGACAACACACTAACCATTGATACTGATGAGTTCTTGATCTGTAATCAAGTGGTGTCGTGAAGCTGCCAACTCCTTCACAATGTCATTTCCTGCCATGTCTTGACCTGAACAATACCATATTGTGTTAATGCAATTTTAAACTATGTCACTTTATTCGTCAGTAAGAAATGTGATGAATTGTCAGCACTGATACTTTTATGTGCAAAACCCGTCATCTGTCTGCTTGTTTATCTTTCAGAGTGAGGAAGATTTAAGTGTTGAACAAGCACAGTCTCATCATCTTGCTCAGCTGCTTGCGCTGCAGCTCCCCAGCAGGGCTAACCTTTCTTGAACTCTATTGAAGTGCTGTCCGTTTTGTATATTATTTTGTCGGCGTGTTTATTTGCACTGGTGGCGATCTTTGATGCCCAGTGTATGTAATCTGCTGTCTGCTTGTGCTTTATTATCATAGTGGCGAACTTTGATGCCCAGTGGGTGTAATATGCCGTAATTTCTTTATTGTATAGTCTAGGTTTTTTCTTATTCACGATGCTGCAGTTATTTTACTGTATATATATCCTGTCTTCGCAATAAACCGGCCAAACCGTAAAATTACGGTACATAATCGGGCCGTCATGCAATCACGATGTAGGTTGGGCCTGAAACGTGCCGAACAGCTAACGGGCCGGCAGCAGCCTGAAATGAACCCCGACCCATGATTGTGCGAATCAAATCACGGGCTTTTAACAGGCCAAAATTGTCTCGGTCTTTGTTTGGCCCAATCAGATATCGGCTGCGAGCAGGCCGGATGCAAACCGGGCCGTAGTTAGGCCCAACTATATGACGGGCATTTAACATGCCGAAATTAATATAGGGCCGAAATGTTAAACGGGTCCTTAAGAGGCCAAAACTAATGTCAGGCCGATTACTAAGTGGGCCTCTAGCAAGTGGGCCTAAAAGCATAGTGTCCAGTTGACGGGCCAAATCTGATATGGGCCATAATTGAGCCCATAGCCTCTTAAAGGGTCGTACCTGATCTGGGCCATAATTTGGCCCAGAACATGGTAGGCTTTTAACGGGCCGGATCTCATATGGGCCACTATTAGGTCCGGAAGCGACAGGCCATTAATGGACACGATCAAATATGGGCCGACATTTGGCCCAAAACATGGCAGCCAGTTAATGGGCCGGCCTACTAGGGTCCTCAAATTCTTATGGGCCTACAGCTGGGCCGGCCCATTAATGTCGGCGAAATCTCGTGGGCCTTTAGCCGGGCCGGCCCATTATGATTCGCAAGAATCTTGTGGGCCTTTACCTGGGCCGGCCCATTATGGCACACAAAAATCTTGTGGGCCTTTACCTGGGCCGGCCCATTATGGCCTGCAAAATCTTGGGGGCCATTAGCTGGGCCAGCCCATTATGGTCCGCAAAATCTTGTGGGCCTTTAGCTGGGTCGACCCATTATGGTCCGCAAAATCTTGTGGGCCTTTAGTTGGGCCGGCCCATTTAAACTTGATGGGCCGGTCCATGTGTCAACATATCATAGGCGCGTCTCGCCCATTGGATGAGTGTCACCTGTGCCAGCGCGGACCTGACACGTGTCTCCTCCAGCCAATGATGATTTTACACGAGGAAAATCCCCATTGGTCGGGGCTGTTAATGGGTTATCGGATCCAAAACCCGCCCCGATAGCTTAACGGCGTTCCGTTATGGTGGATGCCACGTGCCGGTCACCCTTGACGAAAGCACTTCCGTGACGCGCGATTTATCGTCATGGAAGTGGACACTTCCGTGACGATAATTTTGGTAATGTCATGGAACACTTCTACGACAACACAGGTATGGCTATCTTGATTTTGTCATAAATTTGTCATGGATGTACATGCATGACAAAAAACGCGACCTACTGTGACAAACACGTATCATCACGGAAGTGTATTTTTTTGTAGTGCATACACCCACCATATACCTTCCTCAAAACAGCCACCATACCTACCTATTATGGCATTTCCATAGCCATTCTGAGATACATTGCCATGCAACTTTCCACCGTTCCATTCATATGACACGCATTACTTTTGTCATATTGCTTTTTGCATGATCATGTGGTTGACACTATTTGTGGCAAGGCCACCTTCATAATTTTCATACATGTCTCTCTTGATTCATTGCATATCCCGGTACACCGCCGGAGGCATTCATACAGAGTCATATCTTGTTCTAGCTTTGAGTTGTAATTCTTGAGTTGTAAATCCATAAAAGTGTGATGATCTTCATTGTTAGAGCATTATCCTAGTGATGAAAGGATGATGAAGACTATGATTCCCCACAAGTCGGAATGAGACTTCAGACTTTACAAAAGGAAAAAAATTAAAAAAGAAGAAGAGAAAGGCCAAAAAGAAAAAAAAGGAAAGGCCAAAGAAAAAAAAGAGAAAAAAGAAAGAAAGAAATAAAAAGAAAAAAATAAAATGAGAGAAAAAGAGAGAAGGACAATGCTACTATCTCTTTTTCCACACTTGTGCTTCAAAGTAGCACCATGATCTTCATGATAGAGAGTCTCCTATGTTGTCATTTTCATATACTAGTGGGAATTTTTCATTACAGAACTTGGCTTGTATATTCCAATGATGGGCTTCCTCAAAATGCCCTAGGTCTTCGTGAGCAAGCAAGTTGGATGCACACCCACTTAGTTTCTTTTGTTGAGCTTTCATACATTTATAGCTCTAGTGCATCCGTTGCATGGCAATCCCTACTCACTCACATTGATATCTATTAATGGGCATCTCCATAGCCCGTTGATACGCCTAGTTGATGTGAGACTATCTTCTCCTTTTTTGTCTTCTCCACAACCACCATTCTATTCCACATATAGTGTTATGTCCATGGCTCACGCTCATGTATTGCGTGAAAGTTGAAAAAGTTTGAGATTATTAAAGTATGAAACAATTGCTTGGCTTGTCATCGGGGTTGTGCATGATAAAATACTTTGTGTGATGAAGATAGAGCAACAGCCAGACTATATGATTTTGTAGGATAACTTTCTTTGGCCATGTTATTTTGAGAAGACATGATTACTTTGATTAGTATGCTTGAAGTATCACTATTTCTTATGTCAATATGAACTTTTATTTTGAATCATTTGGATCTGAACATTCATGCCACAATAAAGAAAATTACATTGAGAATTATGCTAGGTAGCATTCCACATCAAAAATTCTGTTTTTATCATTTACCTACTTGAGGACGAGCAGGAATTAAGCTTGGGGATGCTTGATACGTCTCCAATGTATCTATAATTTTTGATTGTTCCATGCCATTATATTATCCCTTTTGGATGTTTATGGGCTTTATTTTACACATTTATATTATTTTTAGGACTAACCTACTAGCCGGAGGCCCAGTCCGTATTGCTGTTTTTTTGCCTATTTCAGTATTTTGAAGAAAAGGAATATCAAACGGAGTCCAAACGGAATGAAACCTTCGAGAGCGTGATTTTTGGAACGAACGTGATCCAGAGGACTTGGAGTGCAAGTCAAGAAGCAGCCGAGGCGGCCACGAGAGGGTAGGGTGTGCCCCCCTATAGGGCGCGCCCCCCTGTCTCGTGGGCCCCTCAGGCGGCCACTGACGTATTTCTTCCTCCCATATAAGCCTACGTACCCCGAAAACATCCAGGGAGCCAACGAAACACAATTTCCACCGCCGTAACCTTCTGTATCCACGAGATCCCATCTTGGAGCCTTTGCCGGCGCTCTGCCGGAGGGGGAATCGACCATGGAGGGCTTCTACATCAACACCATAGCCTCTCCGATGAGTTGTGAGTAGTTTACCACAGACCTTCGGGTCCATAGTTATTAGCTAGATGGCTTCTTCTCTCTTTTTGAATCTCAACACAATGTTCTCCCCCTCTCTTGTGGAGATCTATTCGATGTAAACTCTTTTTGCGGTGTGTTTGTCGAGATCCGATGAATTGTGAGTTTATGATCAAGTTTATCTATGAGAAATATTTGAATCTCCTCTGAATTCTTTTATGTATGATTGAGTTATCTTTGCAAGTCTCTTCGAATTATTAGCTTGGCTTGGCCTACTAGATTGATCTTTCTTGCCATGGGAGAAGTGCTTAGCTTTGGGTTCAATCTTGCGGTGTCCTTACCCAGTGACAGAAAGGGTTGCAAGGCACGTATTGCATTGTTGCCATCGAGGATAAAAAGATGGGGTTTATATCATATTGCATGAATTTATCCCTCTACATCATGTCATCTTGCTTAAGGCGTTACTCTGTTCTTATGAACTTAATACTCTAGATGCAGGCAGGAGTCGGTCGATCTGTGGAGTAATAGTAGTAGATGCAGGCAGGAGTCGGTCTACTTGTTGCGGACGTGATGCCTATATACATGATCATGCTTAGATAATCTCATAATTATTCGCTTTTCTATCAACTGCTCGACAGTAATTTGTTCACTCACTGTAATACTTATGCTATCTTGAGAGAAGCCTCTAGTGAAACCTATGGCCCCTGGGTCTATCTTTTATCATATTTACTTCCAATCTACTTTTATTTGCATCTTTACTTTTTGCATCTATATTATAAAATACCAAAAATATATTTACTTATCATACTATCTCTATTAGATCTCACTTTCGCAAGTGGCCGTGAAGGGATTGACAACCCCTTTATTGCGTTGGTTGCGAGTTCTTTGTTTGTTTGTGTAGGTGCATGGGACTTTTGAGGAGCCTCCTACTGGATTGATACCTTGGTTCTCAAAAACTGAGGGAAATACTTACGCTACTATTACTGCATCACCCTTTCCTCTTCAAGGAAAACCAATGCAAGCTCAAGACGTAGCAGCAATCCACCACCACCACCACACTGGAGTAGGGTATTACACCACAACGGTGGCCCGAACCAGTATAAACCTTGTGTCTCTTGTGTTGTGAGTTCATCGAGCTAATCTTAGAGATCGCAGCGAGGATGAGGGCGAGATTTGGTAGGGAAATCTTCATGCGCACCCCAGTGTTCAAACCTCAAGGGTTTTGCCGGAACCCTAAACCATGGGTTGTATGAGATCTTCCTCTTGACGCAAGACCACGGAAACATACCTAACCCCAAAAAGAACTCTCACATAGACCATGGGTTAGTACACAAAGCGTAATGGACAATGCTTACCATACCATGGGATCACTTGGTCCCTCTCGGTACAACTAGTGCTCTTTGTGTGTTGATCAACTTGAATCACTCTATGTACTTAGTAATTATCAACCTTGAATCTTTCCAACTCTCTTCATTAGGATGATGTCTTGAAGCTAAACTTGAATGTTCACACAATCTTCTTCTTCAAGACATGCTTGCAATAAGCTCAACTCTCACATGACCAATCTTTGGATAATTCCTTGAAAAGCACTTTGACCGTCTCATAAACTCTTTGAAACCAACACATGTACTCTAAGAAAAGCCTATGGACAAAACCTTCAAATATAACTCAAGGCAACCATTAGTCCATAGAGATTGTCATCAATTACCAAAACCAAACATGGGGGCACCGCATGTTCTTTCAATCTTCCCCATTTTGGTAATTGATGACAATCACTTTAAAGAGAGTTTATACAAGGAATTATGCATCACCATGCAATGAAACAACCAATAATGCATGCATATGAGATGCAAATGGTTAGGAACACAACCAAAGCAAGAAAATATGACTCTCTAAACTTCTCCAAAAAATTCTCTGAAATTTCTCCCCCATTGGCATCAATTGCCAAAATGGGAGAAAAGCTTAGAAGGCCAATATAGATTGTGGTCCTCCACAAATTGTGTATTTCTCAACAAGAAAGTGGAATGCAATACACATATCCAAAGGTAAATACTTGGAGGAAGACAAACTATATTGAGGCACAAAGATTGCTAAAGAAGGATATGCCACAAAGACATAACAAAGAGAGACACAAGCAATCAAAAGATACCAATTGAAGTAAGCAATCAAAGGATATCAATTGAACCAACTAGACCAAAGATCCTATGAGCCACATGAATAAAGGATATTATGATATGTGCAAAGGAGTGTTCTAAAGAAACTAGAGAATCTCCCCATGATTTGTGCACACATAAGAATTTTTGTATTTGGATACAACGAGCACAAAATAGGATCGTCACTCCCCCAAGATCAATAGAACCTCACGACAAGTGCAAGAGAGCAACAGAGTGTTCTAAAGACACTAGTGAAGCTCCCCATGATTTGTGCACTCCTTAGAATATTTGCATTAGGATACCAAGTGCACAAAATAAGATCATCACTCCCTGAAAATCAATAGAAACTCACAACAAGTGAAAGTTGGCTAAGAAAGAGACAAGGCATAGCTCTTGCAAAAAGCACATGGTTGAGCAACATGTAAAAGAGGCAACTTAAGAATAGGCTCAAACAAAATGATGTGTGTAGGTCATGGCAAAGCACTTGAGAAGACTAATATAAGGATGAGCATTAAGCATCAACATAGTCTTGGATAGATGAGATACAAGGTGCATGACACGTCCTCCCCCCCACACAACAGGCAAATGGGTTCACAAGCTTACTAGAATGCAAATTAAGAACCAATGCTTGTGAAAACCCATGGTGAAGATAGAAAATGAAGGCATCATCAAGACGAGGGATACAAATTAAGATGGCAAAGGCCTTGTCAAGACAAGCATGAGGAAAATAATCTTCACCACACAAGAGTGCATCAAGGTGCAACAATATAAGACCCCCACTCAAGATAGATCCTTCCACGAAACCACCAAGGAAAAAGGTGGATGTGAAAGAAAAGGGATAACAACTAGAGATGTAACTTCTCTCAAGTGTATAAGATTCTAGGTAGATGAATGAATCAATCCACAAAGAAGAATGCACACATGAAATAGTTACACAAGGGAAAGAACAAGATATCCACAAGGAAGTCATAAATATACCAATAAGATATTTGCTTGAAAGCATAGCACATGGCTAGATATGGTCTTATTGTATATAAATGAACTCCACCACACATCCATCAAAGACATCACAACTAGCAACAAGAGATCATCGTTGGGATGCTTTGATAAAGAAAACAAGTATCACATGATGAAATGAATATCATGCCAAGATGCAACCTACACTAGGTTGAATGCAAGAGAGGAATGCATGAATAGATACTTGTTACCGAGATAACATTGGAAGGACGTAGAAGATACCAATTGAAGGTATTAGATAGTAGTTCATTGAACATCCTAGCTTGACTCCAATAAGCACATGGTGAAACCACCTTCCTTGTGAGTGAGCCGAGCATACAATGCATCTCCAATTGTTCCTAGAACAACACACAAACAACATGGTACCCAAACTCATTGGGACCAAAGAGTTAGAAACACCAATACATAGGACAAACTTCACATAAATATGTGCACATAGATATGAAAATAAATATCATGCACATCTCATCCAATCTGAGACTTGATGGAATTTCCCCTATATTGGGTCAAAGAAAGAAAGCATGCCAAAGAAAATAAAAGAAGTAAATATGCATGCTAAAGACTTTCAAGAACGAACACTAAATGAAAAAGGAATTCAAGTGAAAAGAATACCAAACGGAAAAATCATCACTTGGAAGATATCAATTAAAAGATACATCAAGGAATGAGATATCCATTGATACACGCAAAAAGAAGGATATCAAACTCCCTAAAGAGAGGATGGTTCCAAGCAAACCATGCCCTCTACAAAGTTTCATGATGGCACAAAGTACCAAAAGGAAACGGCTTGCCTTCCACCAAAACACACTTGATAAGGATCACAAGATGAGTGTTCTAAAGAAAATAGGATGGCTCCCCCAAGAGTTGTGCATTATAGAGAATTTGCATTTTAATACAAAATGCACAAGATGGGATCACCACTTTCACTATATCTATAAAAACACTAGACAAGATCAAGAAATTAACAAGATCCACAAGTGGTATGGAAGACAAGGGAGTTGACACAATCCTTGGCAAGAGATAAGTCAAATAAAAGCAAAAGCCAATGTAAAGATGATCAATAATTTCTACCACACATAAGTGAGTACCAATTATCAAAAGACAAGAAGTATTTGTAAACAATTCCCGGTGGTAGATAGCAAGGTTATCCAACATCATCTTCAAACTAAACACAAGCAAATTGTAACTTGTAGAGCTAACATGCCACCTAGGAACAAGATAATTTACAATATCAATTCTAGGTGACAATATCTCAAATGTACACATTTTCTAGGCTTGTAATATGCACATAGCACATTACTCCCCCATAATGTGATACCAAGGAAAACTTAACAAGAGGCAATAATAGGATACAACAAGAGATAATTAATGGACCTTTTTGAATTTGAATTTCTCATGAGAGATATACCACCTAGTGACTAGATAGTCTTGTAATATCAATACTAGATGGCATTCCTCATGTACACACATTTATAGGATTGTGAGGTGCAAGCACATCACTCCCCCAAAATGGGATGTTCCATTAATCTCTCACACGAGCCAACTAGGATACAAACAAGAAGCATAAAGGCTCAACGCACAACACATACATACATGATGTGCAAACCAACACACACATACTTGATTGCTCAAGATACGCAAGTTGGAAGCACAACAAATACAAACACATGCAAGGTACAAAACCAAAACATGCAAAGGGGTAAGTAACTTTCAATGTAGACACTTTAAGTACAAGTAACCGCAAGGAGGCACATTGGATACAAGATAGAAACTTGAGAACCCAATTGACTTGGCTTGAGACAAGAAGAATGATGAAGTCCCCTTAATTCTTCATAATGTAACCAAGTCTCCAATGGCCTCCATCGACACCTATTGATCAAGTTTGAGCTTGTTGGTCCCCAACCAAGTTGGGTCCTAAGAGGTTAGGCACAATAGGCTTGGTTACCCAAATGGTTCTTTTATTGACACCACTTTGAGTACCAACAAGCTTGGCAAACACATTGCCAACCTTATCCTTCCCAAGAGAATAAATATCATCAATAATAATTGGGTTGGATAAGTAACCACTAGTGCATGAAGAAGCGACCTGACCTTTCTCACGACATAGGTAGCAACGTCTACTCTTTACTTTCTTCTCACTTGATTTCTCAACTTGAGAAGCATTAGCTTGAGTTTTCTTGGGAAGAGGCCTTTCTTAAACTTGAGGTTGAGCATGATATTGAACTTGTGGCTGCTTCCCTTGTTGCTTGTCACTAATAGGCTTCTTCTTCAATAGGCAAGATCTAACATTATGCCCTTCAATTTTGCACTTGAAGCAAACAATCTTGGCCAAATTCTTGACTTGTTTTTGGCCCTTCTTCTTGTTAATCTTGGACCTTTTATTATTATTGGAGTTGAATCCAAGTCCACCTTTGTCATTGGGGGATTTTTGCTCACTCAAGATATTGTTGAGTGTGGATTTCCTCATGACTCTTTTCCAAGTCTCTCTTCAAAGAAGTGACTTGGGCCTTGAGCTCTTTGATTTCCTCTACATGGTTATTATCAACACAAGTACTAGAGGAAGTATAAGCTTCATCGTTAGGGCAACAAGGCAAGGAAAGCAATTCATCACAAGATGTACCAACATTGTGAGTAGATGAATTACAAGGACTAGCACATGGCAATATAGCATTTTGACTAGAAGTAGTGCTAGTATCCACATGAGGCTCACTAGATGTTACCTTAGCAATCATGGCATCATGAGCTATCTTTAGCACATTATGGGATACTAGAAGATCATCATGAGAGCTTGAGAGATTTTCACGACTTTCTTCCAATTTGCCATAATTGCTAGATAGCAACTCAAGTTGAGCCCGTATCTCAACATTCTCCTTCAAAATGGATGCTTCACAAGAAATAGAGTTAGTAGCACAAGCATCATCGATAATAGCAAGAGGAGAAGGAAAGTTGGCACGCTCTTTTGAATAAGAAGCTTCAAGTTGAGCATGAGACTCGATGAGTTTGATGAGCTCACCCTTGATGACCCTTGAGCCATTTTCGAGGTGCTCAAAATCCTCAGGGAGTCTAGCATGAGCGACTTCAAGCTTAGCATTTTTAGTTTTGAAATCATTGGCCACCTCAAGTGCTCTATCATGAGATTCCCTTACTCTAGATAATTCTATAGAAAAAGTCTCCTCAAGAGAATCCTTGGTGGTTTGTTCAAGTTCAAGAGCTTGAGAGAGCTCCACGATCTCATTAGCATAATCACGCTAATGATCTTCCATTTGATCAATGGTGACCTCATGCTCCTCAAGATTAGATTCCAATTCCTCAATGTATTTCTTGCCCTCAACGGCAATAGACATGATTTCCATGAAGTTGGAACGAGCAATCTTATTTTTATGAAGAGCTTTAAAAATCATTTCCCCCTTAATCTTTAAGGAAGCAACATTATCGTTCTCTTCATCATTATCATCATCATCAATAGTATTAACATCATCATCAAGAGATGTATTGGGGTTCAAAGTAGGAGATACCTTTGAAGCCTTAGACATAAGGCAAAAAGCAATAGATGATGATGCAAGATCCCTTGAAGCACCGTTCAAGACCACATCTTGTTCCATGGAGTTTTGGTTTTCCTCTACATTGTTAGCACAACAACTCAACGAAATACATGCATTTTTATCATGGCAACAAGTTATAGCAAGCATATCATCATGAGATTTAGTCAAGCAATTCCTACATGATATGCACAGACTATCAACATGGGCATGTGAGACATGTAAGGTGCTCGAAATGTTAAAGTCCAAAGATGGAGCATTGTAATAAGATCGTGATGAAGGATCATCAATAATAAGCACACTATCATCATTGCAATGACCAACACCTCACCATAACATTACCTTGTGGCAATCCACATGTAGGTGAAGTAGAAGAAGTTGAGAAGGCAACACGCCCGAAGGAGGAGGGAGAACAATCATCCTCGCAAATCCTGGACACACCATATTTATCTTGAAGCTTTGTCCACAACTCATGAACATCCCCGAACGACATGTGTTGAAATATAACTACATTGCTCAAAGCATCGAGAAGCACATTAGAAGCTTGAGAATTGAGATAAGAGTTTTTATCATCCTCTAAAGATAATCTTTGAGGATCCTTTGGAGGAGAAAAACCCATATCGATAATTCTCTCTAAATTTGGGTCAATGACCCTAAAGGGATTAAGCATGTGAATAACCCAAACCTCAAAATTTGTGCCATCGAAACTAAGAGTGTCAGAGAATCCTAATCCCCTAGTCGACATCTTTACTCTCTAGGCGGTTAAGCCTAATAACGCAAGACGAGGCTTTTGTTGGAAAACGAGGTAATTTCAAAAAATTTCCTACGCACATGCAAGATCATGGTGATGCATAGCAACGAGAGGGGAGAGTGTTGTCCACGTACCCTCGTAGACCGAAAGCGGAAGTGTTAGCACAACGCGGTTGATGTAGTCGTACATCTTCACGGCCCGATCGATCAAGCACCGAAAGCACGGCACCTCCGAGTTCTTGCACACGTTCAGCTCGATGACGTACCTCGAACTCCGATCTAGCCGAGTGTCGAGGGAGAGTTCCGTCAGCACGATGGAGTGGTGGCGATGATGATGTTCTACCAACGCAGGGCTTTGCCTAAGCACCGCTACGATATTATCGAGGAGGACTATGGTGGAGGGGGGCACCGCACACGGCTAGGAGATCAATGATCAATTGTTGTGTCTATGGGGTGCCCCCCTCCTGTGTATATAAAGGGGGGAGGAGGAGAGGGCCGGCGAAGGGGAGAGGCGCGCCCAAGGGGGGCAATCCTACTCCAAGTAGGTTTGTCCCCCCCTTTCCTATTCCAAGTAGGAGAAGGGGAAGGAGGAGGTGGAGAGAAGGAAGGAGAAGGGGGGCTGCCACCCCCTTCCCTTTCCCAATTCGGATTGGGGCAAGGGGGCCATGCGCCACCTCTTGGCCTCCCTCTCTCCTTTTAACTAAGGCCCATAC
>NC_057795.1:319473431-319526445 GCF_018294505.1 Triticum aestivum
TCCGATATATATCCGATAACCCCCGGAACTATTCCGGTGTACGAATATAGTCGTCCAATATATCAATCTTAATGTCTCGACCATTTCAAGACTCCTCGTCATGTCCGTGATCACATCTGGGACTCCAAACAACCTTCGGTACATCAAAAGACATAAACTCATAATATAACTGTCATCTAACTTTAAGCGTGCAGACCCTACGGGTTCGAGAACTATGTAGACATGACCGAGACACGTCTCCAATCAATAACCAATAGCGGAACCTGTATGCTCATATTGGCTCCTACATATTCTACGAAGTCTTTATCGGTCAAACCGCATAACAACATACGTTGTTCCCTTTGTCATCGGTATGTTACTTGCCCAAGATTCGATCTTCGGTATCTCAATACCTAGTTCAATCTTGTTACCGGCAAGTCTCTTTACTCGTTACGTAATGCGTCATCCCGTAACTAACTCATTGGCTACATTGCTTGCAAGGCTTATAGTGATGTGCATTACCGAGAGGGCCCAGAGATACCTCTCCGACAATCAGAGTAACAAATCCTAATCTCGAAATATGTCAACTGAACAAGTACCTTTGGAGACACCTGTAGAGCACATTTGTAATCACTCGGGTACGTTGTGACGTTGTTGACGCTCAAAAGTGGCACAATGGTAAAAGTTTCTTTAAGCTATGTCAAGATTAATTCAAACTTATGATTGGAGGTCACCATGGGATGGATCTTTTCGAGAAGATCAAGATGGATATGAAAATGGTCTAAAACGGAGCTCGGATGCAAAAGTTATGACAAGTTCAGATATGCTCATGATGACACTAGATTAAAGAATGGCTGGAAACCCAATTAAGATGTCCTCATATGAAAAAATTATCAACATGAGTTGTCTCCGTCTCGTCGAAACGGTCGATTTTGATACAAAAATCGTCTTAATCCAAGGTCGCATGCCAAAGTTACAGCTAGTACAAGATGATGCTACACTTGATGGCCGGACACTCCGGGAAAAACCATCCGGGTTTTGATTTTCTCTGTGGATGGCCGGACACTCCGGGTATTTTCGTCCGGGTTTTGAATTTCGCTGCTGCAGACTTCGGAAAACAGCTGAAACCCCCCTCAAGATGGCCTCAGATCAAAAAGACGTTCAACATAAAAGTTGTTCGTCTCATCGAAATGGTCAAGATTGCTTTTGGGCTCATTTCCATCCGAGATAGTTTACTCCCCCAAACATGGCCCACAAGGTGCAGCCATATTTTACCGAACAATTTTGGAAAGTTCGGACTAAACAAATCCGAATTAGACTAGGGTTTTGGACGTGAATTGAGTCTTTTCCTTGCACGGGAAGTCCAGCCGCCTCTTATGTACTTAAGGGGTGACGGCCGATTGAAAAACAACACACAATTGCAAACGCATCTACAACTTTTTCATCTACGTTTTGTTCCTCCCTCGTTCTTGCTCCCTCGTTCTTCGTCGTTCTTCGTGTTGAAGAGCTGCGAATACCGAGGCTCTAGGGGCGGCTTGACCGACCTAGGGCATCCCATAGCTGCCGCACTCCCCGACGGGGTCACTCCCGGGAGTGTAGGGTTTCGGGTCTTCAAAAGCTCTCGCCGGTCGACTTGCGAATCGCGCTTGTGCACCACCCCCGGTGTCGAGGGTACACATGACGTGTTCATGTGCGAACACACTTTTTGGCGACTCCGCTGGGAAAAAAGATCAATCATCATCATCATCCATCATGTCTGGCAACGACAAGATCCCCGAACCCTCGGAAATCGACGCCAATAACATAATCAAGCCCAATTTTGAGGAGTTATCAGAGGAACATCGCCAAGCTTATGAGGAGTACAAGAAGGCACATGAAGAGAAGGAGATGCAGGAGTTCCTTGCTAAGTTCAAAAAGGATCGTCAAGGAAATATCACTCCGGTTGGAGAAATCAAGTTTCCTCCTCTTCATGATGAACAGGTTAAACCCTCTGTAAGTAATACCTTCTCTCCTGAGGTATGGACTGAAATTGATAGTCGCATTACTGATAGCAATAATCTTTTATACCAAATTTTCTTGGAAAATAGTAATGCTAAAAATAGTGTGCCTCAATCATCTAGTGGTAATGTTGGTGTGCCTGTTACCGCAGAAATCCCTAGTCCAACTTTACCTATTTCATCGGCGCCCCCCGTGCCGATGAATTTTTATCCTAGCCCCACAAATCTAATTGTTGCTGCACCCATTAATCCTATCATGAGTATGCCAAGTTCGGTGGTGACGCCGAACCAAACCCTACCTACAAGAGCAAACACTATTAGATCACTGCCGAATTACAATTCGGCATGCATGCCACAATTCACACCTGCAACTACTAACCCTACTCCTCCTATGCTACCTCCACAAGCTTCATCGTCCATCGTGGATGATGGTCTAGCTAATCTTAGAGGGGAGATGGCTAAGATGCTCCGAGAGAATTTTGGAGTTGAGTTGCCAAGGAACCGTATTTATCAAAAGCCATATCCAGAATACTTTGATGCAATTCAATGCCCTCCAGGATATAAAATTCCAGATTTTGTTAAGTTTAATGGAGAGGGCACAAAAACCACCTGGGAGCATGTTAGTCAGTACTTGGCACAATTAGGTGAGGCAAGTTCACGAGATGAGTGGAGAGTACGTTACTTTCCTTTATCTTCAACAAGTACTGCTTTCTCGTTGTTTTCTGTGTTACCACCTGGTTCTATTACTACATGGTTTCACTTGGAACAAAAGTTTCATGATCACTTCTACAGTGGTGACAATGAGCTTAAACTATCCCATCTTACATCGGTTAAGCAAAAGTATGATGAATTGGTCTCTGATTATGTCAAAAGATTTAGGGATACAAAAAACCGGTGCTATAGTTTGGTGATAACCGAGAGAGATTTGGCTGATCTTGTGCTTAGTGGTTTGAGAACTCACATTAGACAAAGGCTAGAAGGGTAGGAGTTTTTAAATATCAACCAAGTCTTGCAAAGGGCTTTGGCTCAAGAAAGCCGAAGCAAAGATCTTAAAGAGGTGCATAGATATAAAACTGATCGTCCTAAAATGAATATGGTTGAGTATGATAGTGACCACTCGGACGATGAGGGTGATATTTATGCTGCTGAATTTGTTTGGCCATCTAAGGCCAAACCATTTACTTGCAATGATTTAAAGCCGATTCATAAGAATCGTGATGAAGAGATGAAATTTACTTTCAACATTGCTAAGTGTGGTAGAATATTTGATGCTTTGTTGCAAGCCAAGATTATTAGAATATCTCATACTTTACCGCCGTTCGAAGAGCTGAAATGGCGTGCTTATTGCAAGTGTCATAATTCTTTTTCTCATGCTACTAATGATTGTAATGTTTTTCGACGACAGATACAATCGGCCATTAATGACGGACGATTGAATTTTTCTAAAATGCAAGTTGATAAGCAACCTTTCCCAATGAACACCATGGATTTGGAGTGGAAGAAGATGTTAATTCGGCCCAACATAGCCGAACCAGCTAATAAAAATAATATTGTCATTGGTGAGCCCAGGAAAAATGAGGAGAGGAACAAGGTCTTGGGGAGACAAGTTGTGCTTGACAAGCAACCCGGTGGCAAGGAGGTAATCAAGATCACCATCAAGAATCCTACACTCGGGGGGCAATCACAAGTGCAAGAGAGCACTCATGTCAAATTTGTTAAGCCCAAGAGTCCAGAGGTTGGCAAGTGGAAGAAGAATGAAGCTAAAGTGCAGCGCAAGAGAATCAAGCCAACTTTTGATATGCTGTTGTCCAAGTATGCCAATCAAGCGGCCGGTTCTAGCTCTAACCGGTCATCAAATTTGAAGCGCTCAGGATCACCTCCGAGGGAAGAATCTCATCATCACGCAAGTCCATATGGGTCATGGGCACCAGGACCATGGATGGCGCCACCCCCCTATGCGCCATACTGCATGGGAGGCTTCAATGGAGGATGGGGGCAACCCCCAATGGCCCCTTATGCTTTTCATTCGGGTTGGGCAGAATCAAGGAGGCCCGTTCATGAGAGGCTTTCTTATCCCACACGAGGCCGTTTGAACAATGGTGTCAATCGGCCAATGCAAGATAATCAAAAAAGGGTCAACCGGCAAGTGTGGCGTGCCAAATCACCAAGTGCTGAAATTTCAGAGCCTAGCAAGCAAAAGGAGAAGAATGCTAGTGGTGAAACTATTGTGATAGGCACTAAATAATTAATAATCAAAGAGCCGATTATTGTTGATAATCCGGCTGATTCTAATAAATATGTGACTGCGGTCCAGCAAGGCCCCATGGCTAATGATCATGAAGCTAGCATAAGCAAGGCCAAGTCGAGGGATCCAAAATATACTCAGCCTAAGTGGTGTCCTTTCGGTCTGACCAAGGTGCAAAAAAGGAGATTGAAGCGCATGAGGAGTCATGAGAAGGAGGAACAAGAAGCAGAAAAGCTAAGGGATAAATTATTCAATGAAAGCCGTCCCATGGTACCCCCAAAACAAGTGTGGAGGCCAAAGCAAAAGGAAAACATTGCAGCTTCTGCATTGATCATAGAAACACCTACACCACCAACGGAGGACGATGCGGCTACTATTACATCGTCCACTTTGCCTACTACTTCCTCTTCCCTTGAAGATATTTCAGAGTCAGTGGACATGCTTGCGGAAGGAGATGAAATGCTTGATTATGAGTCTACCCCAGTTCATGAAGGTATGGATGTATTACTTACCCGCTGAATTTCGTGCTATAGATGAAGAAGGGGAAGTAGCTCAGCTAGATTTTGGTCCTAAAAATGCTATATTCGAGAAGCTAAAAGAACCGGTGACGCACTTGAAGCCATTGTTCCTTAAAGGTCATATTAATGGATCACCGGTTGCTAGAATGCTTGTCGATGGTGGTGCTGTGGTGAATCTTATGCCATATTCGGTCTTCAAAAAATTGGGGCTACGTGATGAAGAGTTAATAAAGACCAACATGGTGCTTAATGGATTTGAAGGCAAAGAGAAAACTGAAGCCAAAGGTGTGATGTATGTGGAGCTTACGGTGGGAAGCAAAACTTTGGCTACCGCATTCTTTGTCACCGAGGTGCAAGGTAACTATAATGTGATATTAGGCCGTGATTGGGTTCATGCGAACCAATGCGTGCCATCTACTATGCACCAATTTTTGATTCAATGGGTTGGTGATGAAGTAGAAGTCATTCATGCGGATAATTCGGCTTGTGTTGCTTTGGCCGATGCATCGGTGGATTGGCAACATCCCAATGCTACTTGCTTGATGGGGCGCGACTTATCAGAATATGATTTTCTTAGCGCCACAAAAAGTGGTTTCGTGCCCGTTTCTTTAAAGCCGGTTGGCGATAATTGGCTCCAAGGTATGATGTATTTAAATGGATCCTAACTCAGAGTGGTTACAAAAGCGTCTTGTAGAATATCGGTCCAATGAGAATGATATGTATGAGTCCATAAAAGAGTTAGATGATATGGATAAGTTAGGACAAGGTTTTACATCGGCCGATCCATTAGAAGAGATAGATATAGGAGATGGTTCAATTCCTAGGCCGACATTTGTAAACAAAAATTTAAGAGCCGATCATAAGGCTAAGTTGATCAAGCTATTGAAAGAATATGTTTGTTGCTTTGCATGGGAATATCATGAGATGTCGGGTTTAAGCCGAGAGATAGTGGAGCATCGGTTACCTATAAAGGCCGGTTTTAGACCATACATGCAATCGGCCAGAAAGTTTAATCCAAAAACGATGACCGGATCAAGGAAGAGATCGGTCGTTTGCTTAAAGCTAATTTTATTAGACCTTGTAGGTATGCCGAGTGGATTTCCAACATTGTACCAGTAGAGAAGAAAGGCTCTGGCAAGTTGAGGGTGTGAATTGATTTCAGATATTTGAATAGAGCTACACCTAAAGATGAGTATCCCATGCCAATAGCCGATATGATTATTAATGATGCTTCTGGACATAAGGTCATTAGCTTTCTTGATGGTAATGCGGGGTATAACCAGATTTTTATGGCCGAAGAGGACATGTCCAAAACGGCTTTTCGATGTCCCGGTTTTCTTGGTTTATTTGAGTGGACAGTGATGACCTTTGGATTAAAAAATGTCGATGCCATGTATCAAAGGGCTATGAATTTAATTTTTCATGATTTACTTGGTGTTATACATGAGGTTTATATTGATGATATTGTTGTCAAATCGGATGCTTTTGAATCTCACTTAGCCGATTTGCGTTTGGCTTTTGAAAGAATGAAGAAATATGGGCTGAAAATGAATCCTTTGAAGTGTGCCTTTGGTGTATCGTCTAGGAAGTTTCTGGGTTTCATTATTCATGAAGATGGCGTGGAAATTGATCCCAAAAAGATAGAAGATATACAAAAAGTAGGGGCTCCAACATGCAAGAGAGATATGCAAAAATTCCTTGGCAAGGTCAATTATTTGAGGAGGTTCATAGCCAATCTATCAGGGAAGGTTGATGCATTTACTCCTATCCTTCAGTTAAAGAATGATGTTGATTTTACTTGGGGGGCAAAACAGCAAGAGGCATTTGATATGATTAAGAAATATTTGTGCACTCCTCCGGTTATGAAAGCGCCCAGGCACAAGGAGCCATTTAGACTTTACGTTGCAGCGGAGGAAGGTGTTATTGGTGCTGTTTTGACTCAAGAGACCGAAGGAAAGGAGCATGCTATTACTTATTTGAGCCGACGGTTATTGGACGCCGAGACAAGGTATACATTTATTGAGAAACTATGCTTATGCTTATATTATGCTCGCACAAAATTGAGACATTATCTAGTGCCTAGTACTTGCATTATAGCTTGTCAAACTGATGTCATCAAATACATGTTGCATAGGCCAATTCTTAGTGGTAGAATTGGCAAGTGGGCTTATGCTTTAATTGAATATGATTTGGCTTATGAATCTCTGAAATCCATGAAAGGCCAAATTGTTGCTAATTTTATTGTTGAGCATCGGATTGATGACAAGCATGATATTGCTATAAACCTTGTCTCATTAGTACCATGGAGATTATATTTTGATGGTTCAGTGTGTAGCAATGGCCAAGGTGTTGGTATTGTTTATATATCTCCTCATGGTGCTGTTTTTGAAGCCTCATGCCGGTTAGAATACTTTTGCACAAATAATCAAGCCGAATATGAAGCATTGTTATTCGGCTTAGAGATGTTGCTTGCGATAGGTGCTACACATATCAAGGCTTTTGGTGATCCATTATTAGTAGTGCAACAAATATCCAAAGTCTTTCAATGTTTTGACAAATCACTTAATGTTTATCTTGATAAATGTCTAGATATAATTTCAGATTTGGATTATTTTAGCATTGCTCATATATCTAGACATGACAATTGGAGAGCAAATGAGTTGGCACAACAAGCATCCGGCTATCATGTTGATCGTGGCATGTTTCATATTTCTCAAAGGCCGATGTCTAGTCTTGCCAACATAGGGGAGGCCGAACCGGAGCCCACCGTTTTGGCCACTAATGAAAAATTTAATGCAGGAGAAAATCAAGACTGGAGGAAACCCATTATTGATTATTTGTGTGATCCTAGTAAAAGGGTGGACAGGACTGTTCGGCGTATGGCTTTGAAATACACAATGAGAGATGATGGTCTCTATCGCCGAACGGTTGATGATGTTCTTTTAAAGTGCTTGGACGAGGGCCAAGCGAGAGTTGCTATGGGAGAGGTCCATGAAGGTATTTGTGGAACTCATCAGCCGGCTCCCAAGATGAAATGTCTATTACGACGTGCTAGGTTTTATTGGCCGACGATGGTTAATGATTGCTTCTGGTATTATAAAGGATGTGAAGCTTGTTAAAAGTTTGGTGATATTCAGTTGGCTCCCGCTACTATGTTATATCCTATTATCAAGCCGTGGCCTTTTAGAGGTTGGATGTCGGTGTCAAAACCGGCGGATCTCGGGTAGGGGGTCCCGATCTATGCGTCAAGGCTGATGGTAATAGGAAGTAAGGGACACAGATGTTTACCCAGGTTCGGGCCCTCTCAATGGAGGTAAAACCCTACTTCCTGCTTGATTAATATTGAAGATATGGGTAGTACAAGAGTAGATCTACCACGAGATCGTAGAGGCTAAACCCTAAGAGCTAGCCTATGATGGTATGATTGTAATTGTGATCGGCCTTCTAAGGACCAACCTCTCCGATTTATATAGACACCGAAGAGGGCTAGGGTTTACATGGAGTCGGTTACAAGGAAGGAAACACAATATTCGGATCGCCAAGCTTGCCTTCCACGCAAAGGAGAGTCCCATCCGGACACAGGCCGAAGTCTTGAGTCTTGTATCTTCATGCTTCAATAGTCCGGATGTTGTACACAGTCCGGCTGTCCGGATACCCCCTAATCCAGGACTCCCTCAGTAGCCCCTGAAACAGGCTTCAATGACGATGAGTCCGGCGCGCAGTATTGTCTTCGGCATTGCAGGGCGGGTTCCTTCTCTGAATACTCCAAAGTGGTTATCGAACACGTAGACCGTGTCCGGATTTGCAAGATGATCTTCACATAGCATAAACCCGATCCGCTGGCAATCTTCGGGCGTCGTGCCCTTGCATCGTGGCCTGGTCCAACACGAACCGACGTTTCTTACCCCACCTTGACTCGTGTTACGAGGCGGTTTTATTGGCACGTCCCATCGAGGCAGAGATCGTGTTCCTTTTATTACAGGATTTTCCATTAATATGGGCGTGCATGACCCCACGACGACCGTTGGTATAACTCCATGTGTTTTTAGATAAGCCTCAGACGGTCACACTGATGACTCTTGATATTCACCCTCTTTAAAAGGGGTCGAGGCCTATGCCTCTTTTCCACCTTCCTCGTGCCTTCTCGCACCTCGAGTTCTAACACCCGAAACCCAAGCTTCAACACCCCAGATCCTCCAATATGTCCGGATCCGTCCCTCAAGGACGGTGGGTGGCCTCCTCCATTCAAAAGGAAGACATTGCGAAGCTTAGGGAGGTCGGATACCTGACCGCCGACATCCAACACAGGCTTCCTGCTCCAGGGCAGGTCATCCTCACACCGGAGCCTAATGAGTGCGTCGTTTTTCTCCCACACTTCCTCCGCGGCTTGGGCTTCACCCTCGACCCCTTTGTGAGGGGGCTCATGTTCTACTATGGGTTGGATTTTCATGATCTTGCTCCAGACGCTATCCTCCATATCTCGTCGTTCATTATCGTGTGCGAGGCTTTTCTCCACGTCACCCCACACTTTGGCTTATGGCTTAAGACCTTCAACGTGAAGCCGAAGATGATCGAGGGGCGACATTTGGAGTGCGGAGGTGCTGTAATAAGCAGGAACGCCGATGCCCCATGGCCAGAGGGTTCTTTCCCAGAAGTATCCGATGTGTGGCAACGGAGGTGGTTTTATGTCACGGCTCCCAGAGGCACAAAGTGGGCAGCCGCCCCCAAGTTCCGCTCGGGCCCTCCGTCACAGTTGGCATCTTGGACAGACATAGGACGGAATTGGGGGCCCGCTGGTGATGTACCAGTACTGCAGAATCGCATCCGGGAGCTTCTTGAGAGGGACATTAACCTCGTCAGCATAATGCAAGTGATGTTAATCCGACGGATGTTGTCGTGCCAACGCCGGCCTCTGTGGATGTGGGATTTCAATCCGGAGGGTCCGAGGACTGTCAAGCACTTCTTCGGCTTGGAGCTCGAAGAGATGTGCAAATTATTCTTCGGACAGAAAGTGGAGTGTCCGGACACCACCGAGGATGCGGACCTAAGCTGCAATCGGCTAGATACCCAAGTAAGTAGTCTTGATACCAGACACCTTGTTTTGAATTTGTCATAATTGTTTATTCGGACAATCATCCGTGGCCAGGAATGGCTCAGCAAGGCGAAGCACCGCGTCATGCCCACCAACGGGCCAGCCCTCCACCGAGCTGTAAGTCCATCTATAATTTGAAGGTACAGTGTCTCTCCTAGATCAATAACCAGGATTCGACTTTTCGCAGTCCGGCTAGTAGCTCTTCTCAACAGGGTTCATCTTCGGGGGATCTTCCTCCGGAGATGATGGAGAGCGAGACCCCACCCGCCTCTCCGACTTATGAAGCGGGCGACACCGAGGTGTCGTCACGGAGGAGTCCGGATCTGCCGAAGCTGGAAGCCAATACGTCAGCCGCCCTGAGTCCGAAGCGTTTGGCTCACACGAGGGGCGATGGGAAGGGTCCGGCAAAGTTCAATGTCCGGCCGTACGTACTGACGGGCTTACTGGAGCGAGTTGCACTCTTGGAGGAGCACCGCTCATTAATGAGCGCGGTGCTCAAAAAGATTTCATCCGCTACAAGCGGTTCAAATGAAGCCTTCACAAGCCTGCTCAGAGGCTTTGAGGTATGTAATGAAGAATACACTATTTATTTGGCTATGAGGCACGCGCTAGGTGTGCTCCATATAGATACTAGCCCCTGAGACTCTGGTTGCCCGCCCTAGGCGGCAAACGGGGGATCATAAACCAATGACTGTGCTGTAAATACGTGCAGGTATCTGTGAGTCCGGCCACCGGCCAGTCCGTTGAAGTTGCCAAACTAACGAGGCTAATTGGATCGATTGATGACGATATCACGCTGGTGAATGAGCGGCTGGACAAATCACAAGGTATGTGTCCTTCTTTCCTTTGTATAGGAAAATATGAAGGTGGCATGATATTAACGTGATATGTTTGGACTGCATATGGTGCTGCTGCCGTGGAGGCCCTGAGGGCGGAGCTTGTTCAAGCCAAGGAACAAGCTTGGGTGAGCAATGCGGCTGCCCTAAAGGCAGCCGAGGAATTGAGAGCCGAACAGGCTGCTCATCGCCGAAGCGAGGAGAAGATAGTCAAAATGGCTGTGGAGTTAAAAAATGCCGCTGACCGATATGAGCTCCTTAAAAAGGAGCATAAGGATAGTTCGGCCGACCTGAACAAGGCACTTAATGCCACCAAGGAAATACGGACCGAGCTCAGGGGTGTGCGGGAGGAGCTTCAACAGGCCGGTAAAATCACGGCTGGGGGCTCCTATTTGCTGCGGACGAAGTTTTTCGATCCGAAGTACGCTCCCGTGGATGGACGCTGGAGTCCTGCGGACGCATATGTGGATTTGGCGAAGAGTACGGCTGATGCTGCCAAGTTTTTCAAAGATCAGGGTGATAAGTAAGTGGAGAAGCTTTTCTGGTCGCAGTTCAATGCTCCCACTCGCCCGCTGCCGTTAAGTGACAAGATGGTTGCTGTACGGAGCTTCACAGGCTGCCCGGGCTTGCAATGCGGTCTGTAATAGACCATCTTTGGCCGAAGGGGCCTAAGCTGGATAGTTACTTTGGTTTGGTGCAATAGTTCCTTGGGTCGTGCCTCGGATCGATGCCATGAGGAGGTCGGCATGCATAGAGGGTTCGCGGATGGCCCTTGCCCGCGTCAAAGCCTATTGGACGGATATGGAGGCCACCATTATAGCGGCCCAGGATCCGGTGGGGGGCCAACATTCGGCCGAGCACTACTTGGCGCAGGTCACCGAAGGTGCCCTCCTAATAGAGGTGCGGTGCTTGAAGAATGTCCTATTCGAGTGATGAATTGAATCATTGTAAAAACAATGTTATTTTGGTTGTAAGGCAATATTTATACTTTTTGCCTGAAAGTATTATTGTGTCCCCTGTGCGTCCATTTTTTGTATATATATACATGTAATCCGAAAGTTAGCAGTCGTTGGCTTCAGCCCCCACGCAGACAATGCGGGGGTGTTCGCGAAAATATGCTTAATCACACTTGATCCAACATCTTGGTCCATTAAGGAAGTGACCGCACGTCGAACTAGGCAATCGGACTATATAGCTGTAACACTTTCGCTTAACCTTGGGAGTCTAAAGTTGGGGCTACTATGTAGCCCCTGGTACCTTCGCATGCATCCAGATAAGGGCGCGTATGTACATGGCCGAGAAATGGTCCTTCGTTAACACAGAGGAATCCTAAAGATTCTGGTGAGTCTTCGAGTGGTTGAACAGTCTCTCGCTGCATCATGACAGTCAGTTTCGGCTTTCTCTACTGAGGTGCTCATCCGGAATAACCAGGGCACAATCGCAGTAGTTCTCCTTTGGCCACCTTAGCCGGTAATAACGGAACGTAAGGTGGCAAACCCAGGAGCCGGGCAAACCCAACATTTGACCAAAGACATGATTCGGAGCTGATGCATATAAGGCCAAACTCATGACGCCGAACACTCTCGAAGGTATTCGGACTTTATAACAGATGATGGGCTCAAGAATGCCCATTCATTATAAACCCTGCGTTTCCAGGTACGTGCGTTATTCTGTCGCGGCGAAATGCCAAAAACGGCAGTATCCTTTGTGGGCATGGAACCCATGGGATGGTTAAACAACAAGAGGCAATAGAAAGGGTTTACACAGGGGCTTAATCTAAAAAGAAACCTGTTGAACGGGGCCCTGCTGCACGTCTGCGCCTTTGTCTCTGTTGTGTCGTATCCTGGAAGGGTATCGTACGAACGTTGTCTGTGGAAAAAGAAAACTCATAGGAGAGTACAACGTGAGTATGCGATGGATAGTAAAAAGTGTAAGATGTTGGCCTGCCGATAAGGTTGAGCCAAGTGTGGGACTGTATTTATAGCCCCTGGTGTCCGCTATGGGATTACATATACGGTGCCCTGGTTCAATTTTATCCGGGCTACCGGACTCGTCTAACCGTGTCCTGGGTATTAACGACCAGTCATGTTTTATGATATTGGAGGTCGCTCATAGTTCGGCCACTAGGGCCATGGTGTGTTCCTCTGCGCGTGAAGAGCGCTCTGTTATTTCGCTAACGGTCATGACGCCACGTGGACCGGGCATCTTGAGTGTAAGGTAGCCATAGTGCGGCAATGCGTTGAAGCGGGCGAAGGCCGTTCTTCCAAGCAATGCGTGATAGTCACTTTGGAAGGGTGCGATTATGAAGGATAGTTCTTCGCTTCTGGAGTTGCCTCGAGAGCCGAATGTTACTTCCAGTGTGACGGAGCCCCGGCTGTAGGCTTCAATGCCTGGTATCACCCCTTCAAAGGTGGTGTTGCTTTGACTGATCCTGGATGGGTCTATCCCCATCCTGCATACAGTGTCCTCATATATTAGATTGAGACTGCTGCCGCCGTCCCTACGGGTTCGGGAACCATGCAGACATGACCGAGACGTTCTCCGGCCAATAACCAACAGCGGGATCTGGATACCCATGTTTGCTCCCACATGTTCCACGATGATCTCATCGGATGAACCACGGTGTCAAGGACTCAATCAATCCCGCATTCAATTCCCTTTCTCTAGCGGTATTGTACTTGCCCGAGATTCAATCGTCGGTATCCCGATACCTTGTTCAATCTCGTTACCGGCAAGTCTCTTTACTCGTTCCGTAACACACCATCCCGTGATCAACCCCTTGGTCACATTGTGCACATTATGATGATTGAGGGAGTCCTGGACTAGGGGGTGTCCGGACAGCCGGACTATCATCGTCCGCCGGACTCCAAGACTATGAAGATACAAGATTGAAGACTCCGTCCCGTGTCCGGATGGGACTTTCCTTGGCATGGAAGGCAAGCTTGGCAATACGGATATGTAGATCTCCTACCATTGTAACCGACTCTGTGTAACCCTAGCCTCCTCCGGTGTCTATATAAACCGGAGGGCTTTAGTCCGTAGGACACAACATACATTACAACAATCATACCATAGGCTAGCTTTAGGGTTTAGCCTCCTTGATCTCGTGGTAGATCCACTCTTGTACTACCCATATCATCAATATTAATCAAGCAGGACGTAGGGTTTTACCTCCATTAAGAGGACCCGAACCTGGGTAAAACATCGTATCCCTTGTCTCCTGTTACCATCCGCCTAGACGCACAGTTCGGGACCCCCTACCCGAGATCCGCCGGTTTTGACACCGACATTGGTGCTTTCATTGAGAGTTCCTCTGTGTCGTCACCGACAGGCTCGATGGCATCTTCAATCAACGACGCTTTCCGGGATGAGACTTTTCTCCCCGGACAGATCTTCGTATTCGGCGGCTTCGCACTGCGGGCTAATTCACTTGGCCATCTGGAGCAGATCGAAAGCTACGCCCCTAGCCATCAGGTTAGATTCGGAAGCCTAAACTTCACGGCCGACGTCCGCGGGGACTTGATCTTCGACGGGCCCGAGCCATAGCCAAGCGTGCCGCACTGTTACGATGGGCATGATCTAGCTCTGCCGCCGAACAGTGCCTTGGTGGCCGCACAAGAACCCGCTCCGGTCCTTAGTCCAGAGCCGATCGCCCAGATCGAGGACCGGTGGATGGACACCGCCTCGGGGGCTGCAACTTCTATGGCGATGGAGCCGAAAACTAACCTTACCCCTCGCGAAGCTCGTGACTCCGAGGTGCCGGACTCCTTGCCGAACTCCGGACCTCCCACGCCCCTGCCAATCGAATCTGATTGGGCGCCGGTTATGGAATTCACCGCCGCGGACATCTTCCAACACTCGCCCTTTGGCGACATCCTAAATTCGCTAAAGCATCTCTCGCTATCCGGAGAGTCCTGGCCGGATTATGGCCAGGATGGTTGGGATACGGACGACGAAGAAATTCAGAGCCCACCCACCACCCACTTTGTAGCCACTGTCGACGATCTAACCGACATGCTATACTACGACTCCGAAGACATCGACGCTATGGACGACGATGCCGGAGACGAACAGGAACCAGCGCCTACAGGGCACTGGAAGACCAACTCGTCATACGACATATACATGGTGGATACCCCAAAAGATGGGGACGGCGAAGAAGCAGCGGAGGCAGATTCTCTAAAGAAACAGCCCAAGCGCCGGCGTCAGCGGCGCCGCTCTAAATCCCACCACAACAAGAATGGAGATTCCGGCACAGGAGATAATAACACCCCAGAGAGTGCCGAAGATAATCCCCTCCAGCAAGACTCAGCGCAGGAGGATGCAGAAGCAAGCCCTCACGAGAGGGCGGCAGACGAAGAGGCCGAAGACTATAACTATATACCTCCCTCCGAAGACGAATTCATCGTGCCCGAGGATCCCGTCGAACAAGAGCGTTTCAAACGCAGGCTTATCGCCACGGCAAATAGCCTAAAGAAAAAGCAGCAGCAGCTTCAAGCTGATCAGGACCTGCTGGCCGATCGATGGACCGAGGTCCTTGCGGCCGAAGAGTATAAACTCGAACGCCCCTCCAAAAGCTACCCAAGACGCAAGTTTCTCCCCCGATTAGAGGAAGAAGCATACATACCTTCATCACCAGCGCATGATACGGCCGACCGACCACCCCGTGGTCGTGACAGAGAGGCATCCAGGCCCTCCACCAAGACCGTACCCCGGCATCGCTCCAAAAGTACGAAGCCAAGAGGGAACGCGCCGGACTTGCGAGATGTATTGGAGGACAAAGCAAGGCAATCCAGATCCATCTACGGATCACGTGGGCGCCCCACGATCCATGACGAATATCGTCGCGCCGGATACAATAACCCCGGCCGGGCCGAACACAGCAGACAACGCTCTCTCGAGCTACGTCGCGATATTGCCCAATATAGAGGCGCCGCACACCCGCTATGCTTCACTGACGAAGTAATGGATCATCAAATCCCTGAAGGGTTTAAACCCGTAAACATTGAATCCTACGATGGAACAACAGACCCCGCGGTTTGGATCGAAGATTATCTCCTTCACATCCATATGGCCCGCGGCGACGATCTCCATGCCATCAAGTATCTCCCACTCAAGCTTAAAGGACCAGCTCGGCATTGGCTTAACAGCTTGCCCGCAGAGTCAATTGGGTGTTGGGAAGACCTGGAAGCTGCATTCCTCGACAACTTCCAGGCCACGTATGTGCGGCCACCAGACGCCGATGACCTAAGCCACATAATTCAGCAGCCAGACGAATCGGCCAGACAATTCTGGACATAGTTCTTGACAAAGAAAAACCAAATCGTCGACTGTCCGGATGCAGAGGCCCTCGCAGCCTTCAAACATAACATCCGCGACGAGTGGCTAGCCCGGCACCTGGGACAGGAAAAGCCGAAATCAATGGCAGCCCTCACATCATTAATGATCCGCTTTTGCGCGGGAGAGGATAGCTGGCTAGCTCGCAGCAACAAACTCAGTAAAAATTCTGGCAGTCCGGATACTAAGGACCACAATGGCAGGTCGCGTCGAAGCAAAAATAAACGCCGCATTAACGGCGTCGACAAGGAGGATACGGCAGTCAACGCCGGATTCCGAGGCTCTAAACCCGGTCAGCAGAAGAAGCCATTCAAAAGAACCACTCCGGGTCCGTCCAATTTGGACCGAATACTCGACTGCTTATGCCAGATACATGACACCCCTAAAAAGCCAGCTAATCACACCAACAGAGATTGCTAGGTGTTCAAGCAGGTAGGCAAGTTAATTGCCGAAAACAACGACAAGGGGCTAAACAACGACGACGAGGAAGAGACCCGACCGCCGAACAATAGAGGACAGAAGGGTTTCCCCCTACAAGTGCGGACGGTGAACATGATCTACGCAACCCATATACCCAGGAGGGAGCGGAAGCGTGCACTACGGGACGTATACGCGATGGAGCCAGTCGCCCCGAAGTTCAATCCATGGTCCTCTTGTCCGATCACTTTCGATCGAAGAGACCATCCGACCAGCATCCGCCATGGCGGATTCGCCGCATTGGTTTTAGACCCAATCGTCGATGGATTTCACCTCACGAGAGTCCTGATGGACGGCGGCAGTAGCCTGAACCTGCTTTATCAGGATACAGTGCGCAAGATGGGCATAGACCCCTCAAGGATTAAACCTACAAAGACAACCTTTAAAGGCGTCATACCAGGTGTGGAGGCCAATTGTACAGGCTCAGTCACACTGGAAGTGGTCTTCGGATCCCCGGATAATTTCCGGAGCGAGGAATTAATCTTCGACATAGTCCCATTCCGCAGTGGCTATCACGCTCTGCTCGGACGAACCGCGTTTGCAAAATTCAACGCGGTGCCGCATTACGCATACCTCAAGCTCAAGATGCCAGGCCCTCGTGGAGTCATCACGGTCAACGGAAATACGAAACGCTCCCTCCGAATGGAGCAACATACAGCGGCTCTCGCGGTAGAAGCACAGAGCAGCCTCTTAAGGCAATTTTCGAGTCCGGCCGTTAAACGGCCGGATACAGCCGAACGCGCCCGAAGCAACACCAACCAAGACCACCTGGCACGATCCGAGCACGTGTAGCAATGCGGCCCTAACCCCCGCTCTCGCATGATTGCAAGAACAACCCTCCGCGTACATCATTACGCTTTGGAGATACCATGGGCGCAGGGGAAGGGGCACGACCACAATGGACCCAGAGTGCGGCTCGACCACGCCAGGGGCTCACAAGTGTGCCACTCTTTCTTATTATTATTTTCCTTCTTTATGTACACAGGACTCCATTAGCCAGAGGCCCTATCTGGCGGTGAACCCGCCGAACTCATGATGCAACAGCCGGGAGTAAAAAATGCGGCGACGAACACTCAGGTGGTCTCAATTACGAGCATTAAATTTGATTATATACACCAAGTCCACAGCCCATCCCTAGAGGGGGACATGTTCAACTAGTCCAAAACCCTTGCTTACCGCACTATTTGTATCAGTCCGCACTCATAGCAGATTTCCTTTAATAAATGATGCAGCACCTTTTTGCTTGTTATTACATATATATGTTCATTACATGACATCTTGCACCCGTATATTTTGATACGGCCTAATACACCAGGGGCTCATGTTCCCCACATTATGGTGTGATAAGTCCGAACACTTTCACAAGTACGGCACCCCGAACTTATAGCATTATATGAATCGGCTCCGAATCATGTCTTGGGTCAATAGTTGGGTTTGCCCGGCTCCCACGTTTTGGTGCCTTACGTTCCGTTCCGTCGGCTAAGGTGGCACTAGGAGAACCACTGCGATTGCGCCCCGGTTGAGCCGGGCGAGCGCCTCAGTGGAGAAAGCTAAAACTGACCGGCATGATAAGGCGAGAGACCGGTCACTATTCGAGAGGTTTTTTCGGGTCCTTAAAGACCCACGACGCTTCGAGCGAAGTTCCGGATAATGTCCGACGAAGGCGTGGATAGCGCCTCGAATTCGGTCTTCTGAATACTAGGGGCTTCGCCGAAATTTAAAATTATAGAATTCTATGGCTAAGTGAGAGTGTTCAAGCATTATAAGTCCGGTTGCCTTGTTCGTTGCGTTGAGCGCCTCCCTAGATGGACCCAAAAGTGGGAACAAGAGTGCTCAAGTTATCCCGAACACCCCAGCACTTGCGGCTTGGGGGCTGAAGCCAACGACTTGCCATCTCTCAGATTTTATAAACGGCCGCACAGAAGGTAATATTTTAAATTAAACAAGTGTTGCTTAAAGCGGACATGAACAAAGTTTCAGCGCACAGGATAATACATAGCGAGTTTACTCAAAAATTACATCTCTAGGGCATTCATCCGCAATATCGCGGGCCCCCTTCAGGACAGTTTTATAATACATTTCGGGTGTACGATACTCCTTGCCCGGTGGCGGCGGATCAGTAAGAAGCTTCTCCGCATCCAGCCTGCCCCAGTGCACCTTCGTGCGGGCAAGGGCCCGCCGAGCACCTTCAATACAGGCGGAGCGCTTGATGACCTCCACCGAGGGGCACGCATCCACCAGCCGCCGCACGAGGCCGAAGTAGCTCCCAGGCATGGCCTGTCCAGGCCACAGCCGGACTATAAGGCCCTTCATGGCCTCCTCAGCTACCTTGTGGAGTTCGACCAGCTACTTCAGCTGGTCGCTTGGGGGCACCGGATGGCCGGCCTCAGCATACTGAGACCAGAATACCTTCTCCGTTGAGCTCCCCTCCTCGCCACGGTAGAATGCGGCGGCATCAGACACACTACACGGCAGATCTACAAACGCCCCTGGAGAGCTCCGAATGCGGGTAAGTGTCAGGTAGTTTACATTAACATGCTTGCTTTGCATGAAAAATGCCTTACCCGCCGTTATCTTCTTTACATCTTCAACCTCCTAAAGGGCCTTACGGGCCTCGGCCTTGGCGGACTTGGCACTTTCGAGAGCCGAGGCAAGCTTGAACTCTCGAGTCTTGGAGTCGCGCTCCAAGCTCTCATACTTCACCATGAGAGCCTGGAGCCCTTGCCGCAATTCTGCCACTTGTGCCTCCTTCTTCTCTCGCTCTGCCCGTTCCGCGGCCGCACTGCGTTCGGCCGCGGACACAGCCTCCTTCAGGGCTGCCACCTCGTTTGTGGCCCCTGCAATACCCACATTATCCTTGTTAATTTTATTGCGACCAAAATCCTTTTCTGTAAGGTAACAATTCAAAGCGGTGTTACTCACCTTCTTTGTCCTCGAGCTGCCTCTTGGCATGGCCGAGCTCTCGCTCGGACCGCTCGAGATTCTGCTTTAACCTACCAACCTCCGCAGTCAGTGCGGCAGAGGTCAGCAGCACAGCCTGCAAACCCATATTGACATAATTTATTAGCAACCTGCGAATATCTTTTCAGATCCTCAGTCCGGCTTTTCCTTCCGAACACCGAACCGAGCATCAGGGGCTACTGTCTATGCGGTATTACATTACATAATTTTAACTTTTTACCTCAAAGCCTGTTAAAAGGCTGCTGCAGGCTTCGGTCAGCCCGCTCTTGGCGAGCTGGACCTTCTGAATCACCGCACTCATAACAGTACGGTGTTCTTCCTCGATGGAAGCGCCTTTGAGCGCCTCCAGCAAGTTGTCCGGCGCCTCCAGTTGGACGGAGGCCGCCGGTGTCACGGTCTTGCCCTTCTTTCGAAGGGGCCGCCTGCCGGACTCTGGAACCACTGCGGGTTCCGTCATAGAGTCCGGCGCAAAGTCCGGGAGGCTGCCTTGCGGCGCCTCCGGAGCCTTCTCCTGATGGGTCCCTTTCCGGGATCCCACCTCGGCGTCCTCATCGGCGTGGGGGGTAGAGCCCGTCGGAAGTGAATCCACATCCGACGGGGCCAACGACCCGCTCGAAGAAGCGGGGAGATCATCATCGGCCGGACTGCGGACAGTATGCGGCGTTAGTAGGACACTACGTGACACAAAAGAAATTGCATATCCGGGATCCGGATACTTACGATCTCGCCGGAGGCCTGGCCCTTGAAGGCCACTCCTCCTCGCCAACGTCGGTGTTGGCGGAGCTGTCCGGGGGAATAGTTCTCCCCCTCTTGGACCCTTCGTCCTCCCCTATTGGGGAAGCCTTCCTCTTCCTCTCTCCCTCCTCCGGGAGAGAGTCTTCTTCCTCCTCCTCGTCTTCGGGGGAGGAGTCCGCCTCGTCGTCGGACACCTGATTACGGGAACTCTTTCGAGTCCCCGTGGCCACCTTCTTGGCCTTCTTCTCCGGCACCACGTGCGATGCCGGAACCAGCAGCCCCGCTAGACGGGCGTTCACTGGGTCTTCTGGCATGGGAGCCGGGCAGATGAGCTGCTCGGCCTTCTCCATCCATTCCTGCCAAAGGAAAAGGGAGATTGAAACCCTCTTAGTATCAATCTATTTACACAAGTGTCCTGTAAATGGGTTGAATCACTTACCTCGTCAGCTAGATGCTGCGAGCGAAATCCGCGATCTTCCGTCGTGGATGCGGGGGATTTAGCGCCCTTAAACAGCACCCTCTAGGCGCCTTCGTGCGTCGTGTCGAAGAGCCCGCTTAGCGCCTGGTGCTGTTCCGGATCGAACTCCCACAGATTGAATGCCCGTTCTTGGCATGGGAGGATCCGGCGGATGAGCATGACTTGGACCACGTCGACGAGCCTGAGCTTATTGTTCACCAGCTTCTGGATACAGGCTCGGAGTCCCGTCAGCTCCTTCGGATTACCCCACAACAAGCCCTTCTCTTTCCAGGAGGTGAGCTGCGTGGGGATGCCAGATCTGAACTCGGGGGCCGCCACCCACGTGGGTTTGCGCGGCTCGGTGATGTAGAACCACCCCGATTGCCACCCCTTAACGGAGTCCACGAAGGCCCCTTCGAACCAAAGGACGTTGGGCATCTTGCCCAACATGGCGCCTCCGCATTCCGCTTGCGTGCCCTTCACAACCTTCGGCTTGGCGTTGAAGGTCTTGAGCCACAGGCCGAAGTGGGGCTGGATGCAGAGGAAGGCCTCGCACACGACGATAAACGCCGAGATGTTGAGGATGAAGTTCGGCGCCAGATCGTGGAAATCCAGGCCGTAGTAAATATTGAGCCCCGGACAAAGGGGTGAAGTGGAAAGCCCAGTCCGCGGAGGAAGTGGGGGAGGAAAACAACCCTCTCATGGGGCCCGGGGGTGGGGATGAGCTGCCCCTCGTCGGGCAGCCGATGCGCGATGTCGCCGGAAAGGTATCTGGCGCTGCGCAGCTTGGTGATGTGCTCCTCCTTAATGGTGGAGGCCAACCATTTGCCTCCCGCTCCGGACATGGTCGGAGAAGGTCGAGGCGAGATGCGCGAGCTTGGGCGTTGGAGCTTGAGTGCGCGGAGATGGATAAGCAAAGGAGGAAGAAGGCATAGGTGAAAGGGTGAATCCTTATCCCTTATATATAGGCGGGCGAAAACTATGCGTCCCCCACTGGCCTGGTAAAACTCACTTATCTCCCAAGCGCCACCATCAATGGCGCGGTTGGGTTACCCACGTCCGTATTGATGAGAATACTGGAATAAGGGGAACACGATCTCTGCTTCGACAAGACGTGCCAAGGAAACCGCTTCGCTAAACGTGCTGAGGTGGTATAATAAAAAACGATTCAAGTAAAAGCCTGGTAGCGGTGTGATGTCATGCCGCATAATACGTCAGCAGATTGGACTTGTGTACACTTTATTCTCTCTACGGTGGAATGTGGAATTTATTTTGCAGAGCCGGACACTATCCTGGTGTTCATGATCTTCTCTGGATTATTCAAGGAAGGAACCCGCCTTGCAATGCCGAACATTATGCGCGCCGGACTTATCGTCATTGAAGCCTGGTTCAGGGGCTACTGAGGGAGTCCTGGACTAGGGGGTGTCCAGACAGCCGGACTATCATCGTCCGCCGGACTCCAAGACTATGAAGATACAAGATTGAAGACTCCGTCCCGTGTCCGGATGGGACTTCCCTTGGCGTGGAAGGCAAGCTTGGCAATACGGATATGTAGATCTCCTACCATTGTAACCGACTCTGTGTAACCCTAGCCTCCTCCGGTGTCTATATAAACTGGAGGGCTTTAGTCCGTAGGACACAACATACATTACAACAATCATACCATAGGCTAGATTTAGGGTTTAGCCTCCTTGATCTTGTGGTAGATCCACTCTTGTACTACCCATATCATCAATATTAATCAAGCAGGACGTAGGGTTTTACCTCCATTAAGAGGGCCCAAACCAGGGTAAAACATCGTGTCCCTTCTCTCCTGTTACCATCCGCCTAGACGCACAGTTCGGGACCCCCTACCCGAGATCCGCCGGTTTTGACACCGACAATGATGTCCTACCGAGTGGGCCCAGAGATACCTCTCCGTCACACGGAGTGACAAATCCCAGTCTCGATTCGTGCCAACCCAACAGAAACTTTCGGAGATACCCGTAGTGTACCTTTATAGCCACCCAGTTACGTTGTGACGTTTGGTACACCCAAAGCATTCCTACGGTATTCGGGAGTTGCACAATCTCATGGTCTAAGGAAATGATACTTGACATTAGAAAAGCTTTAGCATACAAACTACACGATCTTTGTGCTAGGCTTAGGATTGGGTCTTGTCACATCATTCTCCTAATGATGTGATCCCGTTATCAACGACATCCAATGTTCATGGTCAGGAAACCGTAACCATCTATTGATCAACGAGCTAGTCAACTAGAGGTTTGCTAGGGACATGGTGTTGTCTATGAATCCACACATGGATCTGAGTTTCCTATCAATACGATTATAGCATGGATAATAAATGGTTATCATGAACAAGGAAATATAATAATAATAACTAATTTATTATTGCCTCTAGGGCATATTTCCAACAGTCTCCCACTTGCACTAGAGTCAATAATCTAGTTCACATCGCCATGTGATTAACACTCACAGGTCACATCGCCATGTGACCAACATCCAAAGAGTTTACTAGTGTCTAAACTAGTTCACATCATCATGTGATTAAGACTCAATGAGTTCTGGGGTTTGATCATGTTTTGCTTGTGAGAGAGGTTTTAGTCAACGGGTCTGCAACATTCAGATCCGTATGTACCTCGCAAATCTCTAGGTCATATTGTAAATGCTACTTCCACGCTCCACTTGGATCTATTCCAAATGGTTGCTCCACTATACGTATCCGGTTTGCTACTCAGAGTCATTCGGATAGGTGTTAAAGCTTGCATCGACGTAACCCTTTACGCCGAACTCTTTATCACCTCCATAATCGAGAAACATGTCCTTATTACTCCAAAGACAATTTTGACCGCTGTCCAATGATCCATTCCTGGATCACTCTTGTACCCCCTTGCCAGACACGTGGCAAGGCACACATCTGGTGCAGTACTCAGCATAGCATATGTATAGAGCCTATGGCTAAGGCATAGGGGACGACATTCGTCCTTTCTCTTTCTTCTGCCGTGGTCGTGCTTTAAGTCTTAACTTCATACCTTAGAACTCAGGCAAAAACTCCTTCTTTGACTGATCCATCTTGAACACCTTCAAGATCATGTCAAGGTATGTGCTCATTTGAAAGTACTATTAAACATTTTGATCTATGTCATAGACCTTGATGCTTCAAGTAGCTTAATCCAGGTTTTCCCTTGAAAAACACTTTTCAAACAACCCTATATGCTTTCCAGAATCATTTCGGATCAACAATATGTCATTCACATATACTTATCAGAAATGTTGTAGTGCTCCCACTCACTTTATTGTAAATACAAGTTCCTAACAAATTTTGTATAAACCCAAAAACTTTGATTATCTCATCAAAGCGTATATTCCAACTCCAAGATGCTTACTCCAGTCCTTAGAAGGATTGCTGGAGCTAGCATACCTTTTCGCATCCTTAGGATCGACAAAACCTTTCTGATTGTATCACATACAACCTTTCCTTACGAAAACTGGTAAGGAAAGTCGTTTTGACATCCATCTGCCAGATTTCATAAATGCAGCTAATGCTAACATGATTCCGACGGACTCAAGCATCATTATGGATGAGAAAATCTCATCGTAGTCAACTCCTTGACCTTGTGAAAAACTCTTTGCCACAAGTCGAGCTTCATAGACGGTGACATTACCGTCCACGTCCGTCTTCTTCTTAAAGATCCATTTATCTCAATGGCTTGCCGATCATCGGGCAAGTCCACCAAAGTCCATGCTTTGTTCTGATACATGGATCCTATCTCGAATTTCATGGCTTCTAACCATTTGTCGGAATATGGGCCCACCATCGCTTCTCCATAGCTCGTAGTTTCATTGTTATCTAGCAACATGACCTTCAAGACAGGATTAGTGTACCACTCTGAAGTAGTACGCATCCTTGTCACCCTATGAGGTACGGTAGTGACTTGATCCGAAACTTCATGATCACTATCATAAGCTTCTACTTCAATTGGTGTGGGCGCCATAGGAACAACTTCCTGTGCCTTGCTACACACCAGTTGAAGTGACGGTTCAATAACCTCATCAAGTCTCCACCATCCTCCCACTCAATTTTCGAGACAAACTCTTCCTCGAGAAAGGACCCAATTCAAGAAACAATCCCTATTGCTTTCAGATCTGAATTAAGAGGTATACCCTATGAAGATGCATTTTATCCGCTTTGGGTTCGAGCTTATCAACCTGAAACTTTTTCACATAAGCGTCGCAGCCCCAAACTTTTAAGAAACGGCAACTTAGGTTTCTCCAAACCATAGTTCAAATGGTGTCCTCTCAACGGAATTACGTGGTGCCCTATTTAAAGTGAGTGCGATTGTCTCTAATGCCTAACCCTTGAACGATAGTGGTAATTCAATAAGGGACATCATGGTACGCACCATATCCAATAGGGTGCAACTATGATGTTCGGACACACCATCACACTATGGTGTTCCAGGCGGTATTAATTGTGAAACAATTTCCACAATGTCTTAATTGCGTGCCAAAGCTCATAACTCAGATACTCATCTCTATGATCATATCATAGACATTTTATCCTCTTGTCACGATGATCTTCAACTTCACTCTGAAATTACTTGAACCATTCAATAATTCAGACTTGTGTTTCATCAGGTAAATATACTCAGTATCTACTCAAATCATCCATGAAGTAAGAACATAACGATATCCACTGCGTGCCTCAGCACTCATTGGACTGCACACATCAAAATGTATTACTTCCAACAAGTTGCTTTCTTGTTCCATTTTACTGAAAACGAGGCTTTCAGTCATATTGCCCATGTGGTATGATTTGCATGTCTCAAGTGATTCAAAATCAAGTGAGTCCAAACGGTCCATTTGCATGGAGTTTCTTCATGCATATACACCAATAGTCATGGTTCGCGTGTCTCAAACTTTTCCAAAAACGAGTGAGTCCAAAGATCCATCAACATGGAGCTTCTTCATGCGTTTTATACCAATATGACTTACATGGCAGTGCCACAAGTAGGTGGTACTATCATTACTATCTTATATCTTTTGGCATTAACATGTGTATCACTATGATCGAGAGTCAATAAACCATTCATTTTGGGTGTAAGACCATTGAAGGTATTATTCAAATAAACAGAGTAACCATTATTCTCCTTAAATAAATAACCGTATTGCGATAGACATAATCCAATCATGTCTATGCTCAACGCAAACACCAAATAAGAATTATTTAGGTTTAACACCAATCTCGATGGTAGAGGGAGCGTGCGATGCTTGATCACATCAAGCTTGGACAACTTCCAACACATATCGCCAGCTCACCTTTAGCTAGTCTCCATCTATTCCGCAGCCTTTTATTTTGAGTTACTAACACTTAGCAACCGAACCGGTATCTAATACCCTGGTGCTACTAGGAGTACTAGTAAAGTACACATTAACATAATGTATATCCAATATACTTATATCGACCTTGCCAGCCTTCTCATCTACCAAGTATCTAGGGTAATTCTGCTCTAGTGACTGTTCCCCTTATTACAGAAGCACTTAGTATCGGGTTTGGGTTCAACCGTGGGTTTCTTCACTAGAGCAGCAGCTGATTTGTCGTTTCATGAAGTATCCCTTCTTGCCCTTGCCCTTCTTGAAACTAGTGGTTTCACTAACCATCAACAATTGATGCTCCTTTTTGATTTCTACTTTCGCGGTGTCAAACAACGCGAAAATCTCAAGGATCATCATATCTATCCCTGATATGTTATAGTTCATCACGAAGCTCTAGCAGCTTGGTGGCAATGACTTTGGAGAAACATCACTATCTCATCTGGAAGAGCAACTCCCACTCGATTCAAGTGATTTTCGTACTCAGACAATCTTAGCACAAGCTCAACGATTGAGCTTTTCTCCCTTAGTTTGCAGGCTAAGAAAATCGTCGGAGGTCTTATACCTCTTGACGTGGGCACGAGCCTGAAAACCCAATTTCAGCCCTCGAAACATCTCATATGTTTTGCGACATTTCGAAATCGTCTTTCGTGCCTCAACTCTAAACCGTTTAACTGAACTATCACATAGTTATCAAAACGTGTATGTCAGATGTTCGCAACATCCACAGACGATGTTCGAGGTTCAGCACACTGAGCGGTGCATTAAGGACATAAGCCTTCTACTAAGCAACGAGGACAATCCTCAGTTTACGGACCTAGTCCGCATAATTGCTACTATCAACTTTCAACTAATTTTTCTCTAGGAACATATCTAAACAGTAGAACTGAAGCGCGAGCTATGACATAATTTGCAAAAACCTTTTGACTATGTTCAGGATAATTGAGTTCATCTTATGAACTCCCACTTAGATAGACATCCCTCTAGTTATCTAAGTGATTACATGATCCGAGTCAACTAGGCCGTGTCCGATCATCACGTGAGACGGACTAGTCATCATCGGTGAACATGTTCATGTTGATCGTATCTACCATACGACTCATGCTCGACCTTTCGGTCTCTTGTGTTCCGAGGCCATGTCTGTACATGCTAGGCTCGTGAAGTTAACCTAAGTGTATCGCGTGTGTAAATCTGGCTTACACCCGTTGTATGTGAACGTTAGAATCTATCACACCCGATCATCACGTGGTGCTTCAAAAAAACGAACTTTCGCAATGGTGCACAGTTAGGGGGAACACTTTCTTGAAATTTTAATGAGGGATCATCTTATTTACTACCGTCGTTCTAAGCAAACAAGATGCATAAATATGATAAACATCACATGCAATCAAAAGTGACATGATATGTCCAATGTCATTTTGCTCCTTTTGATCTCCATCTTCGGGGCTTCATGATCATCATCGTCACCGGCATGACACCATGATCTCCATCATCATGATCTCCATCATCGTGTCTCCATGAAGTTGTCTCGCCAACTATTACTTCTACTACTATGGCTAACGGTTTAGCAATAAAGTAAAGTAATTACATGGCGTTGTTCAATGACACGCAGGTCATACAATAAATTAAGACAACTCCTATGGCTCCTGCCGGTTGTCATACTCATCGACATGCAAGTCATGATTCCTATTACAAGAACATGATCAAACTCATACATCACATATCATTCATCACATTCTTTTTGGCCATATCACATCACATAGCATACCCTGCAAAAACAAGTTAGACGTCCTCTAATTGTTGTTTGCATGTTTTACGTGGCTGCTATGGGTTTCTAGCAAGAACGTTTCTTACCTACGCAAAAACCACAGCGTGATATGTCAATTGCTATTTACCCTTCATAAGGACCCTTTTCATCGAATCCGATCCGACTAAAGTGGGAGAGACTGGCACCCGCTAGCCACCTTATGCAACAAGTGCATGTCAGTCGGTGGAACCTGTCTCACGTAAGTGTACATGTAAGGTCGGTCCGGGCCGCTTCATCCCACAATACCGTCGAAACAAGATTGGACTAGTAACAGTAAGCATATTGAACAAAAATCAACGCCCACAACAACTTGTGTTCTACTCGTGCATAGAAACTACGCATAAACCTGGCTCATGATGCCACTATTGGGGAACGTAGCAGAAATTCAAAAAAATTACTACGAGTCACCAAGATCTATCTATGGAGAGACTAGCAACGAGGGGAAGGAGAGTGCATCTACATACCCTTGTAGATCGCTAAGCGGAAGCGTTCAAGAGAACGGGGTTGAAGGAGTCGTACTCGTCGTGATCCAAATCACCGGAGATCCTAGTGCCGAACGGACGGCACCTCCGCGTTCAACACACGTATAGCCCGGTGACACCTCCCATGCCTTGATCCATCAAGGAGATAGGGAGTGGTTGAGGAAGACTCCGTCCAGCAGTAGCACGACGGCGTGGTGGTGGTGGAGGAGCGTGGCAATCCTGCAGGGCTTCGCCAAGCACCGCGGAAAAGGAGAAAGAGAGGTAGGGCTGCGCCAACAGGAGAAGAAACTTCGTGTCTCGGGCTGCTCCTTTGCCTCCACTATATATAGGGGGAGAGGGGGGGCTGCGCCCCCACCTAGGGCTCCACCCTAGGGGCGGCAGCCAGCCCAAGATCCCATCTGAGGGGCGGCCAAGGGGGGAAGAGGGGAAACTTGCCCCCCAAGTTAGGTGGGTGCGCCCCCCTCCCCAAACCCTAGGCGCCTTGGGCGCTTGTGGGGGGCGCACCAGCCCATCTGGGGCTGGTCCCCTCCCACACTTGGCCCATGCTGCCCTCCGGGGATGGTGGCCCCACTTGGTGGACCCCGGGACCCTCCCGGTGGTCCCGGTACGTTACCGATAAAACCCGAAACCTTTCCGGTGACCAAAACAGGACTTCCCATATATAAATCTTTACCTCTGGACCATTCCGCAACTCCTCGTGACGTCTAGGATCTCATCCGGGACTCCAAACAACATTCGGTAACCACATACAAACTTCCTTTATAACCCTAGCATCATCAAACCTTAAGTGTGTAGACCCTACGGGTTCGGGAACCATGTAGACATGACCGGGACGTTCTCCGGCCAATAACCAACAGCGGGATCTAGATACCCATGTTGGCTCCCACATGTTCCATGATGATCTCATCAGATGAACCACGATGTCAAGGACTCAATCAATCCCGTATTCAATTCCCTTTGTCTAGCGGTATTGTACTTGCCCGAGATTCGATCGTCGGTATCCCGATACCTTGTTCAATCTCGTTACCGGCAAGTCTCTTTACTTGTTCCATAACACATCATCCCGTGATCAAGCCCTTGGTCACATTGTGCACATTATGATGATGTCCTACCGAGTGGGCCCAGAGATACCTCTCTGTCACACGGAGTGACAAATCCCAGTCTCGATTCGTGCCAACCCAACGGACACTTTCGGAGATACCCGTAGTGTACCTTTATAACCACCCATTTACGTTGTGACGTTTGGTACACCCAAAGCATTCTTACGGTATCCGGGAGTTGCACAATCTCATGGTCTAAGGAAATGATACTTGACATTAGAAAAGCTTTAGCATACGAACTACACGATCTTTGTGCTAGGCTTAGGATTGGGTCTTGTCCATCACATCATTCTCCTAATGATGTGATCCCGTTATCAACGACATCCAATGTCCATGGTCAGGAAACCATAACCATCTATTGATCAACGAGCTAGTCAACTAGAGGTTTGGTAGGGACATGGTGTTGTCTATGTATCCACACATGTATCTGAGTTTCATATCAATACAATTATAGCATGGATAATAAACGATTATCATGAACAAGGAAATATAATAATAATAACTAATTTATTATTGCCTCTAGGGCATATTTCCAACAGGTCCAGCCCTCCGTCCTTAGGCAATGCAACCTGCCCCGGATTTAGATCCGAGGCTTCTGCCGGGGTGATATCCCGAGCATCGTCTGACGGCGGGTCTAAGCCGTGCTCGTCGTGACTGTTCGGTGCTCCTGGCGCAGGCCCGAATCCGTCGAAGATCAAGTCTCCGCGAATATCCGCCGTGTAGTTCAAGTTTCTGAACCTGACCTGGTGGCCGGGGGCATAGCTGTCGATCTGCTCCAGATGGCCAAGCGAATTTGCCCGCAGTGTGAAGCCGCCGAACACGGAGATCTGTCCGGGGAGAAAAGTCTCGCCCTGGACCATGTTGTTGACGATTGGAGGCGCCATCAAGCCCTGTTGCAAGGACACAGAGGAACTCTCAATGAAAGCACCAATGTCAGTGTCAAAACCGGCGGATCTCGAGTAGGGGGTCCCAATATGTGCATCAAGGCTGATGGTAACAGGAAGTAAGGGACACAGATGTTTACCCAGGTTCGGGCCCTCTTGATCGAGGTAAAACCTTACTTCCTACTTGATTAATATTGAAGATATGGGTAGTACAAGAGTAGATCTACCACGAGATCGTAGAGGCTAAACCCTAAGAGCTAGCCTATGATGGTATGATTGTAATTGTGATCGGCCTTCTAAGGACCAACCTCTCCGATTTATATAGACACCAAAGAGGGCTAGGGTTTACATGGAGTCGGTTACAAGGAAGGAAACACAATATCCGGATCGCCAAGCTTGCCTTCCACGCAAAGGAGAGTCCCATCCGGACACGGGCCGAAGTCTTGAGTCTTGTATCTTCACGCTTCAATAGTCCGGACGTTGTACACAGTCCGACTATCTGGATACCCCCTAATCCAGGACTCCCTCATTGGGGATTAGACTTTTATTGGAGAGATTCACCCTTCTTCTTCAAAGGGGCATCGGTTCATGTTGGTGGCAACTGAGTATTTCACTAAATGGTCTGAAGCAATACCACTCAAAAATATGACGCATACAGAGGTAATTCAATTCATAACTGAGCATATTATTCATAGATTCGGCATTCCTCAAACATTAACTGCGGACCAAGGTTCATCCTTTATGTCACATCAAGTCAGAGAATTTGCTGAATCATATAAGATAAAGTTGCTCAATTCCTCTCCATATTATGCCCAAGCCAATGGACAAGCTGAGTCTAGTAATAAAATATTAATCAAGCTCATCAAGAAGAAGATTGAGGATAATCCAAGGAGATGGCATGAGCTATTGTCCGAAGCTTTGTGGGCACATAGGATCTCAAGGCATGGCACTACAAAGGTTACTCCATATGAGCTCGTATATGGTCAGGAGGCCATTTTACCAGTGGAAGTGAATTTGAATGCTTTGAGAATAGCCAAACAAAATGATTTATTGGCTATGGACTTCTATAACTTGAAGATGGACAATATTGATGAAGTTGCCGATAAACGTTTGGTTGCTTTAAAGGCCATAGAGAGGGATAAGTTGAGGGTGGCAAGAGCTTACAATAAGAAGGTCAAGTTGAAGAATTTTCAAGTTGGCAATCTCGTGTGAAAGGTGATTCTACCAATTGGTTCAAAAGATAGGAAGTCCGGGAAGTGGTCTCCAAGTTGGGAAGGTCCTTTTAAGATTACAAGAGTGGTTCCCGGAAAATCATATTTGGTGGAATCCGTACAAGGCACATTATTACTTCGAGCTCTCAATGGCAAATATTTAAAGAAGTATCACCCGAGTGTGTGGCAAGAAGCCTACATAGGAAAAGGGCCAATATATAACTATCGCCCTTAGCATAAACATGGCCGATATATAATTATCGCCCTAAGAACATATAAATGGCCGATGGAGTGTTGACATCGTCCTTAGAACAAATATGGTACAAGTTATTTTTCGGCACCCTAGCTTTGCCGAAAAACAGGCGGGCATGTGTTGACGCTCAAAAGTGGCACAATGGTAAAAGTTTCTTTAAGCTATGTCAAGATTAATTCAAACTTATGATTGGAGGTCACCATGGGATGGATCTTTTCGAGAAGATTAAGATGGATATGAAAATGGTCTGAAACGGAGCTCGGATGCAAAAGTTATGACAAGTTCAGATATGCTCATGTTGACACCAGATTAAAGAATGGCTGGAAACCCAATTAATATTTCCTCATATGGAGAAATGATCAACACGAATTGTCTTCGCCTCGTCGAAACGGTCGACTTTGATATAAAAATCGTCTTAATCCGAGGTCATATGCAAAGGTTACAGCCAGTACAAGATGATGCCACACTGGATGGCCGGACACTCCGGGAAAAACCATCCGGGTTTTGATTTTCTCTGTGGATGGCCGGACACTCTGGGTATTTTCGTCCGGGTTTTGAATTTTGCTGCTGCAGACTTCGGAAAACAGCCGAAAACCCCCTCAAGATGGCGTCAGATCAAAAAACGCATAACATAAAAGTTGTTTGTCTCATAGAAACGGTTAAGATTGCTTATGGGCTCGTTTCCATCCGAGATAGTTTACTCCCCCAAACATGGCCCGCAAGGTGCAGCCAGATTTTACCGAACAGTTTTGGAAAGTTCGGACCAAACAAGTCCGAATTGGACTAGGGTTTTGGATGTGAATTGAGCCTTTTCCTTGCACGGGAAGTCCAGCCGCCTCTTATATACTTAAGGGGTGATGGACGATTAAAAAACAACACACAATCGCAAACGCATCTACAACTTTTTCATCTACGTTTTGTTCCTCCCTTGTTCTTGCTCCCTCGTTCTTCGTCGTTCTTCGTGTTGGAGAGCTGCGAATACCGAGGCTCTAGGGGCGGCTTGACCGACCTAGGGCAGCCCATAGCCGCCGCACTCCCCGACGGGGTCCCTCCCGGGAGTGTAGGGTTTCAGGTCTTCAAAAGCTCTCGTTGGTCGACTTGCGAATCGCGCTTCCGGTGAGACTCCTTCGACGTGAGCTGCGGTGCACCACCCCCGGCGTCGAGGGTACACGTGACGTGTTCGTGTGCGAACACACTTTCAGTAGCACATAAAGTGTTCCTCCGGTAAGCGGGAGTTACATAATCTCATAGTCATAGGAACATGTATAAGTCATGAAGAAAGCAATAGCAACATACTAAACGATCAAGTGCTAAGCTAATGGAATGGGTCAAGTCAATCACATCATTCTCCTAATGATGTGATCCCGTTAATCAAATGACAACTCATGTCTATGGTTAGGAAAACTTAACCATCTTTGATTCATGAGCTAGTCAAGTAGAGGCATACTAGTGACACTATGTTTGTCTATGTATTCACACATGTATTATGTTTCCGGGTGATACAATTCTAGCATGAATAATAAGCATTTATCATGATATGAGGAAATAAATAATAACTTTATTATTGCCTCTAGGGCATATTTCCTTCAGTCTCCCACTTGCACTAGAGTCAATAATCTAGAATACACAGTAATGATTCTAACACCCATGGATCCTTGGTGCTAATCATGTTTTGCTCGTGGAAGAGGCTTAGTCAATGGGTCTGCAACATTCAGATCCGTATGTATCTTGCAAATCTCTATGTCTTCCACCTGGACTTGGTCCCGGATGGAATTGAAGCGTCTCTTGATGTGCTTGGTTCTCTTGTGAAATCTGGATTCCTTTGCCAAGGCAATTGCACCAGTATTGTCAAAAAAGATTTTCATTGGACCCGATGCACTAGGTATGACACCTAGATCGGATATGAACTCCTTCATCCAGACTCCTTCATTTGCTGCTTCCGAAGCAGCTATGTACTCCGCTTCACATGTAGATCCCGCCACGACGCTTTGTTTAGAACTGCACCAACTGACAGCTCCACCGTTCAATATAAACACGTATCTGGTTTGCGATTTAGAATCATCCGGATCAGTGTCAAAGCTTGCATCAACGTAACCATTTACGACTAGCTCTTTGTCACCTCCATAAACGAGAAACATATTCTTAGTCCTTTTTAGGTATTTCAGGTTGTTCTTGACCGCTGTCCAGTGATCCACTCCTGGATTACTTTGGTACCTCCCTGCTAAACTAATAGCAAGGCACACATCACGTCTGGTACACAGCATTGCATACATGATAGAGCCTATGGCTGAAGCATAGGGAACTTCTTCCATTTTCTCTCTATCTTCTGCAGTGGTCGGGCATTGAGTCTGACTCAATTTCACACCTTGTATTACAGGCAAGAACCCTTTCTTTGCTTGATCCATTTTGAACTGTTTCAAAACTTTATCAAGGTATGTACTTTGTGAAAGTCCAATTAAGCGTCTTGATCTATCTCTATAGATCTTGATGCCAATATGTAAGCAGCTTCACCGAGGTCTTTCATTGAGAAACTTTTATTCAAGTATCCTTTTATGCTATCCAGAAATTCTATATCATTTCCAATCAATAATATGTCGTCCACATATACTATTAGAAATGCTACAGAGCTCCCACTCACTTTCTTGTAAGTACATGCTTCTCCAAAAGTCTGTATAAAACCATATGCTTTGATCACACTATCAAAGCGTTTATTCCAACTCCGAGACGCTTGCACTAGTCCATAAATGGATCGCTGGAGCTTGCACATTTTGTTAGCATCCTTTAGATCGACAAAACCTTCTGGTTGCATCATATACAACTCTTCTTCCAGAAATCCATTCAGGAATACAGTTTTGACATCCATTTGTCAAATTTCATAATCATAAAATGCGGCAATTGCTAACATGATTCGGACAGACTTAAGCATCACTACGGGTGAGAAAATCTCATCGTAGTCAACCCCTTGAACTTGTCGAAAACCTTTCGCAACAAGTCGAGCTTTGTAGACAGTAACATTACCATCAGCGTCAGTCTTCTTCTTGAAGATCCATTTATTCTCGATGGCTTGTCGTTCATCGGGCAAGTCAACCAAAGTCCACACTTTGTTCTCATACATGGATCCCATCTCAGATTTCATGGCCTCAAGCCATTTTGCGGAATCTGGGCTCATCATCGCTTCCTCATAGTTCGTAGGTTTGCCATGCTCAAGTAACATGACCTCCAGAATAGGATTACCGTACCACTCTGGTGCAGATCTTACTCTGGTTGACCTACAAGGTTCTGTAGTAACTTAATCTAAAGTTTCATGATCAATATCATTAGCTTCCTCACTTATTCGTGTAGTCGTCATAGGAACCGGTTTCTGTGATGAATTTTCTAATAAAGGAGTAGGTACAGTTACCTCATCAAGTTCTACTTTCCTCCCACTCACTTCTTTCGAGAGAAACTCCTTCTCTAGAAAGGATCCATTCTTGGCAACAAATGTCTTGCCTTCGGATCTGTGATAGAAGGTGTACCCAACAGTTTCTTTTGGGTATCCTATGAAGACACATTTCTCCGATTTGGGTTCGAGCTTATCGGGTTGAAGCTTTTTCACATAAGCATCGCAGCCCCAAACTTTAAGACACGACAACTTTGGTTTCTTGCCAAACCACAGTTCATAAGGCGTCGTCTCAACGGATTTTGATGGTGCCCTATTTAACGTGAATGCGGCCATCTCTAAATCATAACCCCAAAACGATAGCGGTAAATCAGTAAGAGACATCATAGATCGCACCATATCTAGTAAAGTATGATTACGATGTTCGGACACACCATTACACTGTGGTGTTCCGGGTGGCGTGAGTTGCGAAACTATTCCACATTGCTTCAAATGTAAACCAAACTCGTAACTAAAATATTCTCCTCCACGATCAGATCATAGAAACTTTATTTTCTTGTTACGATGATTTTCAACTTCACTCTGAAATTCTTTGAACTTTTCAAATGTTTTAGACTTATGTTTCAGCAAGTAGATATACCCATATCTGCTCAAATCATTTGTGAAGGTGAGAAAATAACGATACCCGCCGCGAGCCTCAACATTCATTGGACCACATACATTAGTATGTATGATTTCCAAGAAATCAGTTGCTCGCTCCATAGTTCTGGAGAACGGCGTTTTAGTCATCTTGCCTATGAGGCATGATTCGCAAGTACCAAGTGATTCATAATCAAGTGATTCCAAAAGTCCATCAGTATGGAGTTTCTTCATGCGCTTTACACCAATATGACCTAAACGGTAGTGCCACAAATAAGTTGCACTATCATTATCAACTCTGCATCTTTTGGCTTCAACATTATGAATATGTGTATCACTACTATCGAGATTCATCAAAAATAGACCATTCTTTAAGGGTGAATGTCCATAAAAGATGTTACTCATATAAATAGAACAACCATTATTCTCAGATTTAAATGAATAACTGTCTCGCATCAAACAAGATCCAGATATAATGTTCATGCTCAACGCTGGCACCAAATAACAATTATTTAGGTCTAAAACTAATCTCGAAGGTAGATGTAGAGGTAGTGTGCCGACGGCGATCACATCAACTTTGGAACCATTTCCCACGCACATCGTCACCTCGTCCTTAGCCAGTGTCCGCTTAATCTGTAGTCCCTGTTTCGAGTTGCAAATGTTAGCAACAAAACCAGTATCATATACCCAGGTGCTACTGCGAGCTCTGGTAAGGTACACATCAATAACATGTATATCACATATACCTTTGTTCACCTTGCCATCCTTCTTATCCGCCAAATACTTGGGGCAGTTCCGCTTCCAGTGACCAGTCTGCTTGCAGTGGAAGCACTCAGTCTCAGGCTTAGGTCCAGACTTGGGTTTCTTGTCTTGAGCGGCAACTTGTTTGTTGTTCTTATTGAAGTTCCCCTTCTTTTTCCCTTTGTGTCGGGTTTCGGGTTCCGGCAGACCCTCTAGGTTCAAACTCTGGGGTGCGCGCGGAGATCACACCTCCTGCCTACCCATGTCTCGTCACCTCGCAAGATCTAAAACTACACGAAGAACAACACAAGGGACACGAGATTTATACTGGTTCAGGCCACCATTGTGGTGTAATACCCTACTCCAGTTTGTGGTGTGTGGATTGCCTCTGGGCCTGATGACGAACAGTACAAGGAAGAACAACCTCGCGAGGGTCTGTTCTTGGCTGGTGCGATGAACTGCTAGGGGGAGTTCAGTCGCCTCTCTCCTTCTCTCTAGATGCCTAGATGCCCAAAATCTCCTCTTCGATGGCCAGATGCCTCTACCCTGTGGGTGGCTAGTCCTATTTATAGGCGGAGGCCCTGGGCCTCTTCCCAAATATTGAGCGGGAAGGGCGCCAATAATTGGTCATTTTGAATGGGAACATCTAGTACACTTTTCCTGACTAAAGTTGGTCCTCGCCTGCCAAAGACCCTGACGATGACGCCGGCTTGGGCTCGATGATGACCTCCGTTCTACCGTCCTACTGGTCTTGGTCTTGTTGCACCGAAATGGCTGCCTTTGCTTGATACTCTCGCCTGCGCTTGCTCCGTTTGCACCAAAGAGGAAACAAGGACTCTGCGCAGGACGGCGCCCGCCTGGCCTCGGTCGTCATGGCTTGCATCACGGGCACGTCGTGAGGTACCCCGCCTTGATCTCTCTGCTTCCTCGCGAGCCAGCCTGATGAGGCTGTGCCCGAGGAAGCCTCCTGTCGTCTGCCCTGCGAGGCTTGGCCCCTCGCGAGGGTCTTGAGTACGCGTTGATGAAGATGGGTCGTACTGGGCCACTCCTTGAGCCACGCCGCCGGCCGCAGGCAGGCAAGTCTGGATACCCCCATTCCCAGAACACCGACAGTAGCCCCCGGGCCCAAGGCGCGCCCGGACTTGGCTTAGCAGAGAAGGGGCAAGTGCGAAGCGCCGTGGGCCCCAATAGCCTGCGGCCTTGGGCGCCGCGTGGCGGTTGATTGGACGTGGGCGTCCTGGCTTCCCCGCGACGCCTCAGCAACTGCACGAATTCACAAGTCCCTGCAAGCAAAACAGATCATGATTACCTGTGATCGTGGAGGCCGACGGTTGGCCTCCCTCGGCTATATGTACGGAACGGCATGAGCCGTTCTAGTCCTCCTCTTCCCGCTACTCTTCGTCTTCCTCTTCGTCCTCGCTCCTCCCTACGCCAATGGCACCGATCTGTTGGTTCTCCGCCGAAGAGAAGGGGAAGGCTCCCCGAGAGGGTCCTGTCCCGCTTCCTCTGAAGAAACGGCCCGCCTCTTGCCACAGAGAAGGGAGTGCTTGGCAGGAGGGGTCGAGTGTTGGGGAACGTAGCAGAAATTCAAAATTTTCCTACGTGTCACCAAGATCTATCTATGGAGAAAGCAACAACAAGGGGAAGGAGAGTGCATCTACATACCCTTGTAGATCGCTAAGCGGAAGCGTTCAAGAGAACGGGGTTGAAGGAGTCGTACTCGTCGTGATCCAAATCACCGGAGATCCTAGTGCCGAACGGACGGCACCTCCGCGTTCAACACACGTACAGCCCGGTGACGTCTCCCATGCCTTGATCCAGCAAGGAGAGAGGGAGAGGTTGAGGAAGACTCCATCCAGAAGCAGCACAACGGCGTGGTGGTGGTGGAGGAGCGTGGCAATCCTGCAGGGCTTCGCCAAGCACCGCGGGAGAGGAGGAGTACTTGGGAGAGGGGGAGGGCTGCGCCAGAACTTGTGGTGCGGCTGCCCTCCCACCCCCCACATATATATAGGGGCAAGGGAGAGGGGGGCCGGCCCCCTCAGATCCAATCTGAGGAGGGGGCGGCGGCCAAGGGGGGGAGGAGTGCCTCCCAAGTCAAGTGGAGGCCCTCCCCCTTAGGGTTTTCCCTCTCCCATGCGCATGGGCCTTGGGGGGGCTGGTGCCCCTGGCCCATTAAGGCTAGGGCGCCCCCCTACAGCCCATGCTACTGTATTGGACGTGGTGGAACAATTTTCGGACCTCCGGACCCCTCCGGAATCCTCTGGAACCATCTGGAAGCTTCCCGGTACAATACCGAAAAAAACCCGAACTTTTTCCGGAACCCGAACAACAACTTTCCATATATAAATCTTTACCTCCGGACCATTTCGGAACTCCTCGTGACGTCCGGGATCTCATCCGAGACTCCGAACAACATTCGGTAACCACATACAAACTTCCTTTATAACCCTAGCGTCATCGAACCTTAAGTGTGTAGACCCTACGGGTTCGGGAGACATGTAGACATGACCGAGACGTTGTCTGGTCAATAACCAACAGCGGGATCTGGATACCCATGTTGGCTCCCACATGTTCCACGATGATCTCATCGGATGAACCACGATGTCAAGGACTCAATCGATCCCGTATACAATTCCCTTTGTCTAACGGTATTGTACTTGCCCGAGATTCGATCGTCGGTATACCGATACCTTGTTCAATCTCGTTACCGGCAAGTCTCTTTACTCGTTCCGTAACACATCATCCCGTGATCAACCCCTTGGTCACATTGTGCACAATATGATGATGTCCTACCGAGTGGGCCCAGAGATACCTCTCCGTTTACACGGAGTGACAAATCCCAGTCTCGATTTGTGCCAACCCAACAGACACTTTCGGAGATACTTGTAGTGCACCTTTATAGCCACCCAGTTACGTTGTGACGTTTGGTACACCCAAAGCATTCCTACGGTATCCGGGAGTTGCACAATCTCATGGTCTAAGGAAAAGATACTTGACATTAGAAAAGCTTTAGCATACGAACTACACGATCTCTGTGCTAGGCTTAGGATTGGGTCTTGTCCATCACATCAATCTCCTAATGATGTGATCCCGTTATCAACGACATCCAATGTCCATGGTCAGGAAACCGTAACCATCTATTGATCAATGAGCTAGTCAACTAGAGGCTTACTAGGGACATGGTGTTGTCTATGTATCCACACATGTATCTGAGTTTCCTATCAATACAATTATAGCATGGATAATAAACGATTATCATGAACAAGGAAATATAATAATAACTAATTTATTATTGCCTCTAGGGCATATTTCCAACAGTCTCCCACTTGCACTAGAGTCAATAATCTAGTTCACATCGTCATGTGATTAACATTCACATGTCACATCACCATGTGACCAACATCCAAAGAGTTTACTAGTGTCATTAAACTAGTTCACATCATCATGTGATTAAGACTCAATGAGTTCTGGGGTTTCATCATGTTTTGCTTGTGAGAGAGGTTTTATCAACGGGTCTGCAACTTTCAGATCCGTATGTACTTCGCAAATCTCTAGGTCATTCTGTAAATGTTGTTTCCACGCTCCACTTGGAGCTATTCCAAATGGTTGCTCCACTATACGTATACGGTTTGCTACTCAGAGTCACTCGGATAGGTGTTAAAGCTTACATCGACGTAACCCTTTACGCCGAACTCTTTATCACCTCCATAATCGAGAAACATGTCCTTATTTACTCCAAGGACAATTTTGACCGCTATCCAATGATCCATTCCTGGATCATTCTTGTACCCCTTGACTGACTCATGGCAAGGCACACTTCCGGTGCGGTACACAGCATAGCATACTATAGAGCCTACGTCTGAAACATAGGGGACGACCTTCGTCCTTTCTCTCTTTTCTGCCATGGTTGAGCTTTAAGTCTTGACTTCATACCTTACATCTCAGGCAAGAACTCCTTCTTTGACTGATCCATCTTGAACACCTTCAAGATCATGTCAAGGTATATGCTCATTTGAAAGTACTATTAAGCGGTTTTTGATCTACCCTCATAGATCTTGATGCTCAATGTTCAAGTAGCTTAAACCAGGTTTTCACTTGAAAAACACTTTTCAAATAACCCTATATGCTTTACAGAAAATTCTACATCATTTCTGATCAACAATATGTCAACACCATATACTCATCAGAAATTCTATAGTGCTCCCACTCACTTCTTTGGAAATACAAGTTTCTCATAAACTTTTGTATAAACCCAAAATCTTTGATCATCTCATCAAAACGTACATTCCAACTCCGAGATGCTTACTCCAGTCCTTAGAAGGATCGCTGGAGCCAGCATACCTTTTAGCATCCTTAGGATCGAAAAAAACTTTCGGATTGTATCACATACAACCTTTCCTTACGAAGACTGGTAAGGAAACTCGTTTTGACATCCATCTGCCAGATTTCATAAATGCAGCTAATGCTAACATGATTCCGACGGACTTAAGCATCGCTACGGATGAGAAAATCTCATCGTAGTCAACTCCTTGAACTTGTGAAAAACTCTTCGCCACAAGTCGAGCTTCATAGACGGTGACATCACCGTCCACGTCCGTCTTCTTCTTAAAGATCCATTTATCTCAATGGCTTGCCGATCATCGGGCAAGTCCACCAAAGTCCATGCTTTGTTCTGATACATGGATCCTATCTCGGATTTCATGGCTTCTAACCATTTGTCGGAATTTGGGCCCACCATTGCTTCTCCATAGCTCGTAGGTTCATTGTTATCTAGCAACATGACCTTCAAGACAAGATTACTGTACCATTCTGAAGCAGTACGCATCCTTGTCACCCTACGAGGTACGGTAGTGACTTGATCCGAAGTTTCATGATCACTATCATAAGCTTCTACTTCAATTGTTGTAGGTGCCACAGGAACAACTTCCTGTGCCCTGCTACACACTAGTTGTAGTGACGGTTCAATAACCATATCAAGTCTCCACCATCCTCCCACTCAACTTATCGAGACAAACTTTTCCTCAAGAAAGGACCCGATTCAAGAAACAATCCCTATTGCTTTCGGATCTGAATTAGGAGGTATACCCAACTGTTTTGGGTGTCCTATGAAGATGCATTTTATCCGCTTTGGGTTCGAGCTTATCAACCTGAAACTTTTTCACATAAGCGTCGCAGCCCCAAACCTTTAAGAAATGACAGCTTAGGTTTCTCTAAACCATAGTTCATACGGTGTCATCTCAACGGAATTACGTGGTGCCCTATTTAAAGTGAATGTGGTTGTCTCTAATGCCTAACCCATAAACAATAGTGGTAATTCGATAAGAGACATCATGGTACGCACCATATCCAATAGGGTGCAACTATGATGTTCGGACACACCATCAAACTATGGTGTTCCAGGCGGTATTAATTGTGAAACAATTTCCACAATGTCCTAATTGCGTGCCAAAGCTTGTAACTCTGATACTCATCTCTATGATCATATCATAGACATTTCATCCTCTTGTCACGATGATCTTCAACTTCACTCTGAAATTACTTGAACCATTCAATAATTCAGACTTGTGTTTCATCAAGTAAATATACTCTACATCTACTCGAATCATCTGTGAAGTAAGAACATAACGATATTCACTGCATGCCTCAGCACTCATTGGACTGCACACATCAAAATGTGTTACTTCCAACAAGTTGCTATCTTGTTCCATTTTACTGAAAAACGTGGCTTTTTAATCATCTTGCCCATGTGGTATGATTTGCATATCTCAAGTGATTCAAAATCAAGTGAGTCCAAACGATCCATCTGCATGGAGTTTCTTCATGCGTATACACCAATAGACATGGTTCGCATGTCTCAAACTTTTCAAAAACGAGTGAGTCCAAAGATCCATCAACATGGAGCTTCTTCATGCGTTTTACACCAATATGACTTACATGGCAGTGCCACAAGTGAGTAGTTCTATCATTACTATCTTATATCTTTTGGCATGAAAATGTGTATCACTACGATCGAGATTCAATAAACCATTCCTTTAGGTGCAAGACCATTGAAGGTATTATTCAAATAAATAGAGTAACCATTATTCTCCTTAAATGAATAACCGTATTGCGATAGACATAATCCAATCATGTCTATGCTCAACGCAAACACCAAATCTCGATGGTAGAGGGAGCGTGCGATGCTTGATCACATCAACCTTGGAAACACTTCCAACACATATCGTCAGCTCACCTTTAGCTAGTCTCCGTTTATTCTGTAGCTTTTATTTCGAGTTACTAACACTTAGCAACCGAACCGGTATCTAATACCCTGGTGCTACTAGGAGTACTAGTAAAGTACACATTAACATAATGTATATCCAATATACTTCTATCGACCTTGCCAGCCTTCTCATCTACCAAGTATCTAGGGTAATTCCGCTCCAGTGGTTGTTCCCCTTATTACAGAAGCACTTAGCCTCGGGTTTGGTTTCAACCTTGGGTTTCTTCACTAGAGCAGCAGCTGATTTGCCGTTTCGTGAAGTATCCCTTCTTGCCCTTCTTGAAACTAGTGGTTTCACCAACCATCAACAATTGATGCTCCTTCTTGATTTCTACTTTCGCGGTGTCAAACATCGCGAATACCTCAAGGATCATCATATCTATCCCTGATATGTTATAGCTCATCACGAAGCTCTAGCAGCTTGGTGGCAATGACTTTGGAGAAACATCACTATCTCATCTGGAAGATCAACTCCCACTCGATTCAAGTGATTGTTGCACTCAGACAATCTGAGCACAAGCTCAACGATTGAGCTTTTCTAGCTTAGTTTGCAGGCTAAGAAAATCGTCGGAGGTCTCATACCTCTTGACATGGGCACGAGCCTGAAATCTCAATTTCAGCCCTCGAAACATCTCATATGTTCCGCGACGTTTCGAAAACGTCTTTGGTGCCTCAACTCTAAACCGTTTAACTGAACTATCACGTAGTTATCAAAACGTGCATGTCTGATGTTCGCAACATCCACAAATGACGTTTGGGGTTCAGCACACTGAGCAGTGCATTAAGGACATAAGCTTTCTACTGTCCGCATAATCGCTATTGTCAACTTTCAACTATATTTTCTCTAGGAACATATCTAAACAATGGAACTAAAGCGCGAGCTTACGACATAATTTGCAAAGGTCTTTTGACTATGTTCAGGATAATTAAGTTCATCTTATGAACTCCCACTCAGATAGACATCCCTCTAGTCATCTAAGTGATTACATGATCCGAGTCAACTAGGCTGTGTCCGATCATCACGTGAGACGGACTAGTCATCATCGGTGAACATCTTCATGTTGATCGTATCCTCCATACGACTCATGCTCGACCTTTCGGTCTCTGTGTTCCGAGGCCATGTCTGTACATGCTAGGCTCGTCAAGTTAACCCTAAGTGTTTTGCATGTGTAAAACTGTCTTACACCCGTTGTATGTGAACGTAAGGATCTATCACACCCGATCATCACGTGGTGCTTTGAAACGACGAACTTTAGCAATGGTGCACAGTTAGGGGAGAATACTTCTTGAACTTGTTGTAAGGGGTCATCTTATTTACTACCGTCGTTCTAAGTAAACAAGATGCATAAACATGATAAACATCACATGCAATCAAATAGTGACATGATATGGCCAATATCATTTTGCTCCTTTTGATCTCCATCTTCGGGGCTCCATGATCATCATCGTCACCGGCATGACACCGTGATCTCCATCATCATGATCTCCATCATCGTGTCTCCATGAAGTTGTCTCGCCAACTTATTACTTCTACTACTATGGCTACCGGTTAGCAATAAAGTAAAGTAATTACATGGCGTTGTTCAATGACACGCAGGTCATACAATAAATAAAGACAACTCCTATGGCTCCTGCCAGTTGTCATACTCATCGACATGCAAGTCGTGATTCCTATTAAAAGAACATGATCAATCTCATACATCACATATCATTCATCACATTCTTCTTGGCCATATCACATCACATAGCATACCCTGCAAAAACAAGTTAGACGTCCTCTAATTGTTGTTGCATGTTTTACGTGGCTGCTATGGGTTTCTAGCAAGAACATTTCTTACCTACGCAAAACCACAACGTGATATGCCAATTGCTATTTACCCTTCATAAGGACCCTTTTCATCGAATCCGATCCGACTAAAGTGGGAGAGACTGGCACCCGCTAGCCACCTTATGCACCAAGTGCATGTCAATCGGTGGAACCTGTCTCACGTAAGAGTACGTGTAAGGTCGGTCCGGGCCGCTTCATCCCACAATACTATTGAAACAAGATTGGACTAGTAACGGTAAGCATATTGAATAAAATCAACGCCCACAACTACTTTGTGTTCTACTCGTGCAAAGAATCTACGCAATAGACCTAGCTCATGATGCCACTGTTGGGGAACGTAGCAGAAATTCAAAATTTTCCTACGTGTCACCAAGATCTATCTATGGAGAAACCAGCAACAAGGGGAAGGAGAGTGCATCTACATACCCTTGTAGATCGCTAAGCGGAAGCGTTCAAGAGAACGGGGTTGAAGGAGTCGTACTCGTCGTGATCCAAATCACCGGAGATCCTAGTGCCGAACGGACGGCACCTCTAATGGTATTGTACTTGCCCGAGATTCGATCGTCGGTATACCGATACCTTGTTCAATCTCGTTACCGGCAAGTCTCTTTACTCGTTACATAACACATCATCCCGTGATCAACCCCTTGGTCACATTGTGCACATTGTGATGATGTCCTACCGAGTGGGCCCAGAGATACCTCTCCGTTTACACGGAGTGACAAATCCCAGTCTCGATTCGTGCCAACCCAACAGACACTTTCGGAGATACCTGTAGTGCACCTTTATAGCCACCCAGTTATGTTGTGACGTTTGGTACACCCAAAGCATTCCTACAGTATCCGGGAGTTGCACAATCTCATGGTCTAAGGAAAAGATACTTGACATTAGAAAAGCTTTAGCATACGAACTACACGATCTCTGTGCTAGGCTTAGGATTGGGTCTTGTCCATCACATCATTCTCCTAATGATGTGATCCTGTTATCAACGACATCCAATGTCCATGGTCAGGAAACCGTAACCATCTATTGATCAACGAGCTAGTCAACTAGAGGCTTACTAGGGACATGGTGTTGTCTATGTATCCACACATGTATCTGAGTTTCCTATCAATACAATTATAGCATGGATAATAAACGATTATCAGGAACAAGGAAATATAATAATAACTGATTTATTATTGCCTCTAGGGCATATTTCCAACATCAAGGCCATGGTTTGAGCGGCCACCGCCTGGATTCCCATTGCCCTTGTACGCCCGGATCGAGGGCCCTGAAGGCGCTGGCGCCGAGCGGCACCGCCAGAGGCGCCGTCGCCGCCGGCGGATCACGGCGGTGCGCGTCGTTCCTCCTGGAGTTCACGTTGGGGGCTCCTCTCGCGAGCTCTTGCTTCACGCCGCCATGCCTCGTCGGTCTTGGATTCGCCTCCCTCCTTCCTTCGCCTTCGAGATCCCGCCGAGGGGGCCTATCGAGCTTTGGCTGCAGCATGCCGACTGCAGTACCCCTGCGACCGAAGCGGAGGTCGAGGTCGACGCTCCGGGCAGGGTCTACATGACCCGTGGCTGGGCGAGATCGCCCGGGTCTGCAGGACGGGTGGCGCCCTCGTAATCCACCTCAAGGGACGCCGGCTTGAGTGCTGCCCCGAGAAAGGCGGCCGGGGCCCTGCCGCGGCGAGGACTAGGCTCGGCAATCGCTTCCCCAGCAGCTCCTCAAGCAGCGGAGGTGTCGGAGGATCCAGCGACTCCGCCGAGTTCTTCGCGACTCCAGAGACGAGCGACGACAGCTACGAGCCCCCGAGCTTGCGTCGCTCTCGGAGCAGGGCGGGCTCGTCAGGCCGCCATCGCCTCTGATCTGTATGGGGTTGGCGCCGGTGGCTGACGGCCCACTGTTGATGATGGCATCTCTTGCGAAGGCGCGCGTAGTTAGCACTCTTTAGGATTTGCTCCTTTTGTTCCCTGCGAGGAATCGAAGAACACACCCCGTGGGGGTTTGTAAGGTTCTTGTAGTTCCATTTGTTAATATGATCCTTATCATGAAGCGGTGAGAGATGCTCGTCCCGTCTTAGCTTAGTTCCTCCTTTCGAACCTTGCGAGGACTTGACGCTCTGTGCTGACACGTACCGGTCCCAAGGCAGGCTTCAGCCGTCGCTGGTATGCCAGGTCGCGATGCCGTGGTCAAGGCCAGGAGGTGAGCGGCCCGGGGTCCAGTAAGAGCCCCTGAGTCGCGATGCTCAGGAGGTCCCCTTTAGCGCTCAAGCAGCCATCGTTCGGTGAGAAAGGAGCGCGACGTTGCCAAAACGGAACTGCATTAGGTGCGAGGTTGGTGCTGCGATAGCTAGTATTTCCGGAGGATGACTTATCTCGGGGGTCAGAAGCCACCCCTTGGCGCGGCACCGGGCCCGCGCATTGACAGCCGAGGAGTTTCCTGGCAAAGTCCCCACGTGCCTCTTCCCTCTCGCCTTTGCTCCCCCTCGTGCTCTACGTCCTCGGGTCCTGGCCCTCGAGCGAGCTCAGCCGTCACCGGTATGCCAGGTCGCGATGCCGTGGTCAAGGCCAGGAGGTGAGGGCTGGAGAGCCAGTAAGAGTCCATGAGTCGCGATGCTCAGGTACCCCCCCCTTTAACGTGCAAGCGGTTCGCGCGGACGAGAGCGAAGCAGACGCTGCGGAGGCCTCGCACGATGCTGCTCCTTAAAGCGATCCTGCGAGTTCATCATGAGAAAAGCGAGGGTTTGCCGTTACAATTGCCGGCCAACTGCTGGTTGCTCTGGGAAGGTGACGAGGCACTGAAGGCTTGGTGAGGTGGCGCCCTGCGGGGTTGCCGCGGCCAGAACTCAGCCATCCAGGTTTGTCGACGTTGCAGGGACGGACCCATGCGCAAGCATCATGCCGTGAGGGAGCAGCTCCATCAGTCGGTGTCAATCGAGCGGGCGATTAAGTCAAGCACGTTAATCATGAAGGAGCAAATCCATTTAAATAGGCGCAGAAAAGGCGAACACCGCTGGGTCGGGCCCGAGCGACTTTGGGGATAATGCAGCCCGAGGGGCGCCCCCGATAAAGTAACTAAAAACATGAACAAAAGGGATACACACCGCAGGGACGGACCCACGCGGCCTGGGAATGATGCAGCCCTGAGGGGCGCTCCCAGCTGAAAATGAAATTCGAAGGATGTCACCTGATGATGCTGAAGATGAAGGGATGTTGAAGTAGCGGACGGCGTGCGCTGTGGGAGACGATCTTCACGAGCCCCCAGGCCCAGGTGCCTCGGGAGGTTCCAGAAGCGTCGGCGGCTCCTCGCGAGCCATCTCCATCTCCGCCAGGACTGCTGAATGCCTGACCGCTTGAGCCTCCAGGACGCTCCTCATGAGGCGCTGACACACAACAGCCGCGTTCGGTAGACCGTAAGGCATGCAAACATAGTTGTGGGGTGGACCTTCGCAGCGTCCCATGCGTGAGGGCCAGAGGCGCTCCTGAGAGGCGGCTCGGTTGAGTCCTGGTATGTCGATGCAGACGCACAGCCCACCATCCTCACCTGGATGGGGAGCTACGGCGGGTAAGCGGCGGCTGCCACTCATGACTCTTGACTCTTGCAGCTCCTGAATGATCTCGCTGACGAACTCCCGAGGGTTCGGCCCTCCTTGCCTTGCTCCTTCCTGAGGGAAACGTGCGTTGAAGCACGCCTCCAAGTGGTGCCCGAGCGCCTCCCTCGTGATCCTAGCAAAGTCGATGGCCCTCCAGGAAAGAGCCCACGAGCCTTGCCCGAGGAGGGCGCCGGGCGCGCCTTCCTATGTGACAGAAGGAGGCACCCCCTAAACAGGCGCGGACCCTAAGGGGACTGCCTCCCGAGGGGTCGGACCAGGTGATGTTTTCTTCTTCTTAGGAGCAGCCTCGTGAAGCCTCCCGCTCCTATGATCCGGGTCTTCAATTGATGCGGCTTGGAAAGCACGCTCCAGAGAACACACAACGTCTCTCTCTTCACAAGGCACCGTGATGACTCCACCGCTTCCTGGCATCTTGAGGACATTGTAGCCGTGATGATTCATGGCCATGAACTTGGCCAGGGCTAGGTACCCGAGGATGGCATTGTATGGCAGGTGAATGTGAGCGATGTCGAAGTCAATGAGCTTGGTGCGGTAGTTGTCGCGCTTCCCAAAGGTAACAGGAAGGCGAACCTGCCCTATCGGAACCGTGGAACCATCAGTGACTCCTGAGAAAGGCTTGGTAGGCTGCAGCTGATTGTAGGGCACTTGGAGATTGTTGAACGTCTCGACGGATAGGACATTGAGCCCTGCTCCACCATCGATGAGGGTCCTGGTGACTTGCACATTGCTGATGATTGGGGAACAAATCATTGGGAGGACTCCGGCTGTGGCCGCGCACTTGAGCTGATCTGCTGAGCTGAACGTGATAGCGCATGCTGACCACGTGAGAGGGCGTGTGGCCTCAAGCTTGGGGAGGACTACATTCACTTCGCGAGTGAACTGCTTGAAGATGCGTTGAGAGGCCGGGGCTTGAGCGCCGCCCAAGATGCAAGCGATTGCGCGTGGCTCCTGGAAGCCTCCAGCTCCCTCGTCCTGATGATGGTCTTCATTCCTCCTCGGCTGTGGTGGCAGAGGAGGGAGGCCGCGTTGCCTTGTGGGCGATCCTCGCGAGGCTGATCCATCCAACCCCCCTCGCGAGGTGGGTCCCTCCGACCTCCCTCGCGAGGCTGGTCCTGCCAGCGGTCCTCAGGTCGGTCACGCCACCCTTGGCGAGGGCCACGGTCTTCCCATCGTCCTCCACCTCTTCCTCCTCCTCAGCCATAGCCCCGGTCGCTGCGCTCGGGGCGTCGGCCGGCACGCATGTCCCGCACGGCCCTAAGCTCTTGGCATTCGTTGGTGTTGTGGGTGTGGAGGTCGTGGTACACGCAGTACCGGCTGCCCTTGGATGACTCAGGCTGATCCCTGCCTCGCTTGGTGTCCGGTTCTGCTGCAAGTACGGCAGCCCCCTTGCGCTTTACGTCCTTGGCCTTGGGCTTCTTCTCTTCTGCGTCAGTAGCTGACAGCTCGAGGAGGGAAAGGCGCCCTTCCTCAGCCCTAGCGCACTTGGTCGCCAAATTGAACAGCTCCAGGGAGGTGCATAGGTCCTCATGAATCGCGAGCTCCTCCTTCATCTTGACGTCACGTACGCCGTTGGAGAAGGCTGAGATTGTGACACTCCAAAATTTTTATTTGGTTTTTATCAAAAACTTTGTGCTTTTTGAAGAGAGGCCATTTAAAATTTTTCTTTCAGAAAACCTTCCTCTTAAAAACTTCCTTGCTTGGGCTAGGATTTTATTTTTTCAAACCTTGGTGTTTGAACCTTTTGAATCTTCTTCTCTGTTGGTTCCCTCTCAAATTTATTTTGGGAGTTTAATCTTTTTCTTTTAAAAAGAACTCTATGAAAACTTGGGATTTTCATATCTTGAAAACCACCCATGGCTTTGCATTTTTGCCCATGTGGTAAAAACCCCTCCAAAACCTCCCCTACTCCTTGTGATCCACCTAAGTTCTCTGTCCCAAATAATCCAAGCAAGTTTTGGATTTTATTCTAATTATTTTTCCTCTCAAATCAATTCTAAAAATTATTTGGAGCCTGAGTAATTTTCAAAGCAAGTACCCTATTGCTTTTGAGTTTTGACCTCAAACCAACTCTCCTGGATAGTCCTTTGTACCCACAACCCAGAACCATCTTGATCCACTCCTCCTCTTTTCAAAATTTTCAAAATTTAGTCTCTGCAAGTTTGGACCAGATTTGCCAAATTTGATGAAATTCATATCTACACTCCTCCAAAAATTCCACCAAAATTCAGGCAGCCTACTTGAGCAATGAGAAGCCACTCCTCCAAAAATCAGCTCAAGGAAAAATCACCAGAGGCCAAATTCATTCTGTCGAACACCTTGCATGCACTGTTGCTGTTCAAAATTCAGAAAATTCAGACTTCAGTGTCATTTTGCGTTCGTCAGCTTCACTCACGCGATCACAGTGCACTTGGCACGTTCCTCGCAGCCCCTCCCTCTTGTCCGGAGCTTCACACGCGTGCGTGGAGTCTTCCTGGCGTCGGTGGCACGCTGGCCCGCCCTCGCCGGCGTCTTCTGCGGCGTCGGGACCTCCCGTGGCGGCCGACAGGGGACAAGAACGGCGGCTCAACGCCGTTCCGCGCCGCCCATCGCCCCTCTGCTCTCCGCGTGGCCTCATGCGTGCCAGCGCACGCCCGTGGCACCGCCACCGTGGCCGGCAAGCACGGTACGCGCTCCCTGCCGCCGACGGGCCCGCGCCGCCCCGTTCTGTCGAACTCACCCCAAAGCACCAAACTCCCGCCCGTTTAGCACCTAAAGGGGACCGGTGGACCTCAACGGCGATGCTCAAGCCCCTAATCCCCCTGCACATCCACGGCACCGCCGTAATCACTCGCCAGAGATCCCTGTTCACGGCAACCGCCTCAGGCCGCCTATAAAAAGGGCCCCCGAGCTCACCCTCGTGCACGCAGCATCACCACTCCTCACCAACACCCCGCCAGTCCACTAGGAGGACCTCAAGGAGGTCTCCTCCCCCAACTCCGGCCGCCCCGATCCGCCTCGGCCTCCACCACGATTCGCTCCGGTGAGGCCATCTCCGGCGCCCAAACCCCGTCCGTTACCCTCTCTAGCTACCAGGAGCCTAACCCCCTCCTCAATTTGATCTCTGCAGCCCTCTCCGACGAGTCCCTCGACCACCCGAGCCGCCGTCCGCCGGAGCAAAGCTCGCCGTCGACGTGGTACTCGCCGGCGACCACCACCACCACCAACCAACGCGGAATGGCGCCCTGAGCACGAAGGTACCCTCCGATCCCCCTGCCTCACCGTGGACCGCCGCCGGCGACCACCGCGGCTCTCGGGTGCCGACGAGCTTCGCCCCCCCCCCCATTTTGAAATTTCAAACGTGACGAGTGGGACCCCACCGTCAGCCTCTCTGCTCTCTCTACTGAAATGTTTTCTGGAAGCGCCTTCGGGCAAAGTACATTTTCCCTTGGGGCTGGCGTAGTTTCTGCCGAAACGTTTCTATTTTTACAAGCTAGCCCCTGGAAACTTTCTGTTTCATTATAGATGAGTCCCTGGGCAAAAACCCTTATAACTTTTAAACAGAAAAGTATTTTTGATTGATTCTTTTTCTGTTCTCTTTAAAATTTTGTCTAGTTTTTTATCAGATTTATTCGAAAAATATTTGGAATATTTTTGTGCACTCCTTGGTATTTACGGTAGCGCGCATATTTTCTTTATACTGTAGATACCGAAGGAGGTGACGGAGCCGCGAACTTCACCGAGCTAGGCTCCGACTACTCTGAACCAGGCAAGCATGTTTGAACTTTTGATATGATGAGTGTCTTGTCATGTTTTGCATTTAGTTAGTTTTATGGCATGTTGAGAAGCATATCGATGAACGTTATTTTATGCGATAATGAGGTAAGTGAGTTCGATGATCCATAAGTGGATGGATGTGAGTATGAATGGCCATGTGTTGACATGAGGATGGGTGAGATGGCAGTGTTGTAGCATGCCAGTCTTATGCCAGACTATGTGACTTCAGTGTCAAACCGTATCGGTCCAGTTCCTCTCATTTCCTTCCCTGTACTACCACATGTTTTCCGCAAGGAATATGGTTTAGTAAGTTGCGAACCGCTTTTCTGGTACACACCAAAAGGAGAGGCCGTGATGATGGTTCCATGGCCCTGGATTAAAGCCAGTCATCCGGTCAGGGGGCATGGGTGTTTCCGGTTGGGACCGAGAGGGGGGCACCCCTTAGAGCGCGCGTATATAAATTTGATCCCATGCTATTCGAGATTGTGATCTCCCCGTCTCAAAAGTTTTTCTTGGACGATGTCTAGGGTGATTCCTAGCATCGAGAGGTAGGATGGGTGTGTACTGGTTAGCTGTGTTTTCTTCCGAAATACCGTAAACGGAACTAGTCCTTCGTGGCTACAGAAATCCGTTGGCTGTGGGAAAATTTTTGTACAAACTCTGCAGAGTCACATATTCCTCCAAATCATCTATTCCCTGTCCCAGATCGATATTATCTTATTCTAATCAAATGTCAGTTTTGATGACAGAGACTCCGGTTATTCACATGAGTGCTAATTCCAGTTAAATGATTATTCCTATGGATGGACTAACCCATTTATTCTCATGAATTAAATGTTTATTGTGAGTATTATTTACTTGTGAATCAAAGCCCTTTCTGCGATGTCGCTCAGACGTCCGACTGTGGCATTGTTGTATTTTACCTTTCTTTTTAAAGCCCTTTATGTGATGTCGCCCCGACGTCCGACTGTGGCATTTCTTTTTAAAGCCCTTTCTGTGATGTCGCCCCGATGTCCGACTATGGCATTTCTTTTAAAGCCCTTTCTGTGATGTCGACCCGACGTCCGACT
>NC_057795.1:319526463-319534807 GCF_018294505.1 Triticum aestivum
TGGCATTTCTTTTAAAGCCCTTTCTGTGATGTCGCCCCGACGTCCGACTGTGGCATTTCTTTTAAAGCCCTTTCTGTGATGTCGCCCCGACATCCGACTGTGGTATTTCTTTTAAAGCCCTTTATGTGGTGTCGCTAAGACGCCCGACTGTGGCATCATTTCCTTATATTTATTTGTTCACCTTTCGAGGCGTCGCTTCAGACACCCGATCGGTAGTTACTTATGTTTTGTTGGGATTTCAGGCGGACTACCGCCGTTTCCCTTTTACTTTCCTTGTTATGCTAATTTTTGAAAGTACATTGGTGAATTATTCATGACGCATCCATGCATGCATTGGTTATATCTTACGTCCGAACTGTCTTGCGAGTATTTTCAAAGTACTCACTGGCTTGTTGATTTGGCCAGATGCTGACGAAGGCGATCTCATGGATGAAGAGTTTGATAGCGAGTCCGACACCTAGAGGAGTCCCAGTCAGTCTCGTGCGACCCTGGATTTGGTCACTGTTTTATATCCGCTTCCGCTACCAAATAAATTCATCGAGCCTCACCTCGACGCTCGATGAGATGATAGACTTAGAGTCTTGTATTTCTCTCCCCGCTGTGTTTCTCCACCACCGCCCTATCCTCGAGTCAGTAGTATGCCTCCACACCACTGTGTCATGTCCGCCATTATGTATAATTATTGGCGTGCTTGTAATAATTTGGTTGAGCAACCGTAGTTCGACCCTGTAATATATTTTATGCTACTGGCTTATTGTATCAAGAATTTGTCTACCAGTGAGGAGGATTTCTCTCATACTGGACTCAAAAGATTGGTTTCTCAATAAATATTTTTATTGGAAAACCGGTCGTGACAAGCTTGGTACCAGAGCCAGGCTGACTGTAGGAAGCCACTAGGTGCAATCGCTAATTGGTTATTAGCATGATAGAGCTAATTTATATTTTTGCAATGGTAGTCATTTTCTGTCAGTCAGCATAAATTTATGATCTGACCATGCAGAATTTTTGCCTACTTTTGTAGATGGCCGACAACAGCTGCGAGTCTCAGACCTTCGCCAACGTGCCCGATGGGTTCGTCAAGCTTCTTTCCTTCATCGTTCAGGTCGCGATGGGGCCATCTGTGCGCCCAGTCTTCACACTTTGCCAGCACCGAGTCAACGACAGTCTGACTATGCACCAGGCCGCGGTGCAGCTCAAGGGAGGGCGTGGTGAGTTACGCCGCTTCCGGTTCATGGGAAGAGCCATGCCTACGGAGAGGCACGCTATGCAGATGGCAGCCCGCGAGGTGATAGCTCGTCTCAAGGATGTCCTTCCCGTGATGAAGACTCGTCGTTACCGTTATCTTCCGTGCCATGTGCCTTACACCTGTCACTACACATACTCCTGCCCCAGAGGAGAACGAGACGAGGCTTTTGAGATGCTCATTGAGTATCTCCGAGCCCTGGAGGCAGCCTTCGACAACCTGGTGGACGACTTCGTAGCTACCCGCATGGACTCAGTTCATGGCAGTGCTGCCAACAGGAGGGAGCTCCTACCCATCGCACCGCCGCTGACTTTGGTCTCGTCCTCAGCATCTTTTACGCCTACTCATCGCCTGCCTTCTACCGAAGAATTCAACCAAGTCATTGCACCCACTTCAGCGTGCACTGCACCACCCTTCGCGCCCACTCCTGTACGTGTTGCTCCGCCCCTGGCAACCGCTCCGTCCACTCTGCGCAACACTACACGTATGGAGCCTATTAGCGAGGAGGAAGTCGAGTCCCCAACCTCGCTACGCCTCGCCCTCGGCAGGGCAAAGGAGGTCGTCAACATCTCTGCCTAAGTACGCCTAGCTGCCATGTATTGTACCGCTTTGTAAGATATGTACATAGGTCGTGAGAAGTAGCCTGTTTGCACATCATGTAGGATCTGGAGAAGTGCACTAGCCTAAATAACATGTCAGGATTATGTACGCATATCCTGAGTGATGTATTGTATAATTACCGCCCGCGTGTAAGATATGTAATGAGCAGTCCTTCTCCGTGCGCAAGACGATTTGTTTTTTCTTAAGTAAGCTGGTTTATTTAGTTTTATTTGCCAGCTTTATGCATTTTTTTCTTTGAATTGTTTTTGCGACTCTTTCCGCTTTTCTTATGAGTTTTACAAAAATATTTTCCCCAGATAAAAAATGTCTCGTCCTTGGACTCGCTCCATGCCAACTCCACCAGAGGAAAATTTTGATGCACAACCCAGCAACGAGTTCACTCAGGGACAGTCAAGCCAACAGGGCAGTGAATTGGCACTTTCACAAATGTGCCGCCTTTATGAGCAGAGTCAGCAACAACATCGGGAAATGATGAACCAAGTCATCAACATGGGAAATCATCATGGACAGTATCAGCAGCATTCCAAGTTATCTGAGCTACAGAAGACACGTCCTCAAACATTTTCTCACACTGACAAACCTCTTGAAGCCGAGGACTGGCTTCGAGATATGGAGAGAAAATTAATTATTGCAAAATGTTCAGACCCCGAGAAGATATTGTATGCTCCGCACTATCTCACAGGAGCAGCCGCATCGTGGTGGGAGAATTTTCTGCACATGCATCCCAACGAAAATGACATAACCTGGGATGATTTCAAGGAAGGTTTCCGTGGTGCACACATTCCTAAGAGTATTATGAAAATCAAGAAGAGAGAATTCGATGACCTCAAACAAAGGAACATGACAGTGTCAGATTACAACAGTCAATTTACTCTATTGTCCCGCTACGCCAATGAAGAGCGTATGACTGAAATCAAGAAGATGGAGAAATTCCTTGACGGTCTGGCGCCCGCGCTTAAATGCCAACTGGTCGTGCACACTTTTCCTGATTTTAAAACACTGGTAGACAAAGCCATTACTCTGGAAAATGAGAGACGCAGTCTGGAAGATATTCGCAAGCGAAAAAGGGACCAGACTAATCATGCTCGCAATCACCGAAGCAAGACAGATTTTCAAAAGGGTGGGACACACAAATTCTCATCCAATGTCTCACGCCCAATCAAGAATTTTCATGCAAGGGACAAGGAATTCACTTATCGCCCCGGCGTTACTTGTTACGCTTGTGGAGAAGAAGGGCACTATGCCAAACAGTGCCCCAAGCCAAGGAATTCAACCCCAAAGCCGAACAACGACGGCAACAATTCCGCGCCCAAGCGAAACAATTTCAATCCCAACAATAACCACAGGAAGGGTCATCTGAACCACGTAACTAAAGAGGAGGCACAAAATGCTCCAGATATCGTACTCGGTACGTTTCCTGTCAACACAATACCTGCAATGGTTTTGTTTGATTCTGGAGCTTCTCACTCTTTCATTTTGAAAAGTTTTGCTTTGCAAAATAATTTTTCGATGCTTCCCCTGGAGAAATCCATGACCATCAAGTCCCCTGGGATTCAGCAAGTTACTCAGAATTACTGTCAGAATGTGGTCATTGAGTTCGAAGGATTGGAATTTCACGCAAATCTTATTGTGTTGGAAAATAAAGGACTGGATGTCATCCTAGGGATGGATTGGCTAACCACCAATAAGGGTTTTATCGAGTGTTTCAACAGGACCGTAATTCTCACACACCACCAAGGGAAGACAATAAGAGTATCAGCCAAGGAAGGAAAAATACCCCGGCAACCGAGATTGAATAAGGTGGACGTTTCTAAGCTAAACAAGGTTCCAGTAGTGTGTGAATTTCCAGATGTATTCCCTGAAGAGCTACCAGGCATGCCACCAGACCGAGAAATAGAATTCCGCATTGAGCTAGCACCAGGAACCACTCCCATATACAAGAAACCATACAGAATGGCACCATCCGAGTTGATCGAGTTGAAGAAGCAAATAAAGGAATTACTGGAAAAGGGATATATTCGAGCCAGCTCCTCACCTTGGGGATCACCAATTTTATTTGCCAAAAAGAAGGATGGAACGCTGAGATTGTGTATTGACTATCGAGCACTTAACATGGTCACAATCAAAAACAAATACCCGATGCCAAGGATAAATGATTTGTTTGATCAACTCGCTCAGGCCAAGGTATTCTCAAAAATTGACTTAAGGTCAGGATACCATCAATTGAAAGTACGAACGGAAGATATCCCCAAAACAGCCTTCACCTCCAGATATGGACTGTACGAGTTCACAGTAATGCCATTTGGATTAACTAACGCCCCAGCATATTTTGTTCACCTCATGAACAAAGTATTTATGAAGTTTATGGACAAGTTCGTCGTGGTATTCATCAACGATATTCTGGTATACTCCAAGACACCAGAAGAGCACGCAGAACATCTCAGGATTGTGCTAGGAGAGCTAAGAAAACACCAATTGTATGCCAAGTTCAGCAAGTGCGAATTTTGGCTAAGACAAGTAGGCTTTCTAGGCCACGTGCTGACCCAAGACGGTATCGCAGTGGACCCAGAGAAAGTCAAGGCCGTACTTGGCTGGAAGTCACCAGCCAGCGTAACGGACATACGGAGTTTCTTGGGAATGGCAGGATATTACCGCAGATTTATTGAAGGATTTTCCACCATAGCCAAGCCTATGACGCAGTTACTCAAGAAAGATAAGAAGTTTGAATGGACAGAAACCTGCGAGAAAAGTTTCCAAGAACTAAAGCGGAAGTTAACAACAGCACCGGTATTAATTGTACCCAACATACACAAGAATTTTGAAGTATATTGTGACGCGTCCAGAAAGGGTCTCAGATGCGTGTTGATGCAGGAAGGCAAGGTTGTCGCCTACGCTTCAAGGCAACTTCGCAAGCATGAGGAAAATTATCCCACTCATGACTTATAAATGGTAGCAGTTATTCATGCACTCAAGGAATGGAGGCATTTCTTACTTGGGAATCAATGTGAAATATATACGGATCACAAAAGTCTCAAATATACTTTCACACAGCCAGAACTAAACTTATGGCAACGACGTTGGTTGGAGTTAGTAAAGGATTATGATGTTGATATCCATTACCATCCAGGGAAAGCAAATGTAGTGGCCGATGCCCTTAGTCGGAACCCCAGCTCCGACGAAAACTATCTGCACAGCTTGAGGCCCGAATTCCATCAAGAATTTGCCAAGCTCAACTTGATAATGGTAGCAGAAGGCACCATATCAAACTTGGAAATACATCCCAACCTTGTGGAGAAAATTAAAGAAGCTCAGCCCGGTCACACCAGCATCGAAGGCATCAAAAGGAAGTTGAGTATGGGCAAGGCCTCGGAATTCGTCATAGACAAAGAAGGAATATTATGGTACGGAGAAAGGCTCTGCGTGCCAAACATAGAAGACCTTAAACAGCAAATTTTAGCTGAAGCACACACCACTCCATATGCAATCCACCCTGGAGGAACCAAAATGTATAAAGATATTCAGGAAAGATTTTGGTGGCAGGGTATGAAGAGGGACATAGCCGCCTTCATTGCATGTTGCGACTCATGTCAGCGCATAAAAGCTGAGCATCAGAGACCAGCCGGACTACTGCAACCTAACAAAATACCTGAGTGGAAATGGGATGTAATAGGGATGGATTTTATTGTCGGACTACCTCAGTCACGACACGGGAATGATGCCATATGGGTCATCACTGACAGGTTGACCAAAGTGGCACACTTTATTCCAGTGAAGAAAACCTACAACACTCAGAGGCTTGCAAGGATTTATCTTTCCCGCATAGTTTGTCTGCACGGTGTCCCGAAGACTATAATATCTGACAGAGGCACTCAGTTCATCTCAAGATTTTGGGAGCATTTACAACAGGCTCTGGGAACCCAACTAGCCTTCAGTACCGCATACCACCCACAGACTGATGGACAAACAGAACGCGTAAACCAGGTTTTAGAAGACATGCTGAGAGCATGTGTCCTCACATATGGAACCAGTTGGGAAGAAAGCTTGCCATACGCCGAGTTCGCGTATAACAATAGCTACCAGGCCAGCCTACAAATGGCACCCTTTGAGGCTTTATACGGACGAAGATGTCGTACCCCGTTAAATTGGTCAGAGACCGGAGACAGCCGCATCTTTGGACCAGACATGCTCAGAGAAGCCGAGGAAAAGGTCAAGCTAATCAGAGACCGACTTAAGACCGCTCAAAGTCGACAGAAGAGTTATTATGATCAGAAACATCGTAGGGTCAGCTTCGAACCCGGTGAGTTCGTATACCTGAGAGTATCCCCTATGAGAGGACTGCAACGGTTTAAGATTAAAGGAAAGTTAGCACCAAGATTCATTGGACCATTCTGCATAGTGGCACGAAGAGGCACTGTAGCCTACCAGTTAGACTTACCCGAAGACTTGTCCGACATTCATGACGTGTTCCACGTCTCTCAATTAAGGAACTGCGTAAACAACCCAGAGAAACAAGTATCCCATGAAAACATTGACGTGCAGCCAGACCTCACTTATCGGGAACATCTCGTAAGAATATTAGAGGAGTCTGAAAGGAGGAACCGACAGAAGACCATCAAGTTTTTCAAAGTCCAGTGGAGCAATCACACCGACAGAGAAGCAACTTGGTAAAGCGAGGATTTTCTTCGGATAGAGCATCCACACTTATTTAAGGATCAGCTGAAATCTCGGGGACGAGATTTTTCCTAAGGGGGTAGGTGTTGTGACACTCCAAAAATTTTATTTGGTTTTTATCAAAAACTTTGTGGTTTTTGAAGAGAGGCTATTTAAAAATTTTCTTTCAGAAAACCTTCCTCTTAAAAACTTCCTTGCTTGGGCTAGGATTTTATTTTTTCAAACCTTGGTGTTTGAACCTTTTGAATCTTCTTCTCTGTTGGTTCCCACTCAAATTTATTTTGGGAGTTTAATCTTTTTCTTTTAAAAAGAACTCTATGAAAACTTGGGATTTTCATATCTTGAAAACCACCCATGGCTTTGCATTTTTGCCCATGTGGTAAAAACCCCTCCAAAACCTCCCCTACTCCTTGTGATCCACCTAAGTTCTCTGTCCCAAATAATCCAAGCAAGTTTTGGATTTTATTCTAATTATTTTTCCTCTCAAATCAATTCTGAAAATTATTTGGAGCCTGAGTAATTTTCAAAGCAAGTACCCTATTGCTTTTGAGTTTTGACCTCAAACAAACTCTCCTGGATAGTCCTTTGTACCCACAACCTAGAACCATCTTGATCCACTCCTCCTCTTTTCAAAATTTTCAAAATTTAGTCTCTGCAAGTTTGGACCAGATTTGCCAAATTTGATGAAATTCATATCTACACTCCTCCAAAAATTCCACCAAAATTCAGGCAGCCTACTTGAGCAATGAGAAGCCACTCCTCCAAAAATCAGCTCAAGGAAAAATCACCAGAGGCCAAATTCATTCTGTCGAACACCTTGCATGCACTGTTGCTGTTCAAAATTCAGAAAATTCAGACTTCAGTGTCATTTTGCGTTCGTCAGCTTCACTCACGCGATCACAGTGCACTTGGCACGTTCCTCGCAGCCCCTCCCTCTTGTCCGGAGCTTCACACGCATGCGTGGAGTCTTCCTGGCATCGGTGGCACGCTGGCCCGCCCTCGCCGGCGTCTTCTGCGGCGTCGGGACCTCCCGTGGCGGCCGACAGGGGACAAGAACGGTGGCTCAACACCGTTCCGCGCCGCCCATCGCCCCTCTGCTCTCCGTGTGGCCTCATGCGTGCCAGCGCATGCCCGTGGCACCGCCACCGTGGCCGGCAAGCATGGGACGCGCTCCCTGCCGCCGACGGGCCCGCGCCGCCCCGTTCTGTCGAACTCAACCCAAAGCACCAAACTCCCGCCCGTTTAGCACCTAAATGAGACCGGTGGACCTCAACAGCGATGCTCAAGCCCCTAATCCCCCTGCACATCCACGGCACCGCCGTAATCACTCGCCGGAGATCCCCGTTCACGGCAACCGCCTCGGGCCGCCTATAAAAAGGGCCCCCGAGCTCACCCTCGTGCACGCAGCATCACCACTCCTCACCAACACCACGCCAGTCCACTAGGAGGATCTCAAGGAGGTCTCCTCCCCCAACTCCGGCCGCCCCGATCCGCCTCGGCCTCCACCACGATTCGCTCCGGTGAGGCCATCTCCGGCGCCCAAACCCCGTCCGTTACCCTCTCTAGCTACCATGAGCCTAACCCCCTCCTCAATTTGATCTCTGCAGCCCTCTTCGACGAGTCCCTCGACCACCCGAGCCGCCGTCCGCCGGAGCAAAGCTCGCCGTCGACGTGGTACTCGCCGGCGACCACCACCACCACCAACCAACGCGGAATGGCGCCTTGAGCACGGAGGTACCCTCCGATCCCCCTGCCTCGCCGTTGATCGCCGCCGGCGACCACCGCGGCTCTCGGGCGCCGACGAGCTTC
>NC_057795.1:319535014-319536513 GCF_018294505.1 Triticum aestivum
TGAAATTTCAAACGTGACGAGTGGGACCCCACCGTCAGCCTCTCTGCTCTCTCTACTGAAACGTTTTCTGGAAGCGCCTTCGGGCAAAGTACGTTTTCCCTTGGGGCTGGCGTAGTTTCTGCCAAAACGTTTCTGTTTTTACAAGCTAGCCCCTGGAAACTTTCTGTTTCATTACAGATGAGTCCCTGGGCAAAAACCCTTATAACTTTTAAACAGAAAAGTATTTTTGATTCATTCTTTTTCTGTTCTCTTTAAAATTTTGTCTAGTTTTTTATCAGGTTTATTAGAAAAATATTTGGAATATTTTTGTGCACTCCTTGGTATTTACGATAGCGCGTATATTTTCTTTATACCGTAGATACCGAAGGAGGTGACGGAGCCGCGAACTTCACCGAGCTAGGCTCCGACTACTCTGAACCAGGCAAGCATGTTTGAACTTTTGATATGATGAGTGTCTTGGCATGTTTTGCATTTATTTAGTTTTATGGTATGTTGATAAGCATATCGATGAACGTTATTTTATGCGATAATGAGGTAAGTGAGTTCGATGATCCATAAGTGGATGGATGTGAGTATGAATGGCCATGTGTTGGCATGAGGATGGGTGAGATGGCAGTGTTGTAGCATGCCAGTCTTATGCCAGACTATGTGACTTCAGTGTCAAACCGTATCGGTCCAGTTCCTCTCATTTCCTTCCCTGTACTACCACATGTTTTCCGCAAGGAATATGGTTTAGTAAGTTGCGAACCGCTTTTCTGGTACACACCAAAAGGAGAGGCCGTGATGATGGTTCCATGGCCCTGGATTAAAGCCAGTCATCCGGTCAGGGGGCATGGGTGTTTCCGGTTGGGACCGAGAGGGGGGCACCCCTTAGGGCGCGCGTATATAAATTTGATCCCATGCTATTCGAGATTGTGATCTCCCCGTCTCAAAAGTTTTTCTTGGACGATGTCTAGGGTGATTCCTAGCATCGAGAGGTAGGATGGGTGTGTACTGGTTAGCTGTGTTTTCTTCCGAAATACCGTAAACGGAACTAGTCCTTTGTGGCTACGGAAATCCGTTGGCTGTGGGAAAAATTTTGTACAAACTCTGCAGAGTCACATATTCCTCCAAATCATCTATTCCCTGTCCCAGATCGATATTATCTTATTCTAATCAAATGTCAATTTTGATGACAGAGACTCCGGTGATTCGCATGAGTGCTAATTCCGGTTAAATGATTATTCCTGTGGATGGACTAAGCCATTTATTCTCATGAATTAAATGTTTATTGTGAGTATTATTTACTTGTGAATCAAAGCCCTTTCTGCGATGTCGCTCAGACGTCCGACTGTGGCATTGTTGTATTTTACCTTTCTTTTTAAAGCCCTTTATGTGATGTCGCCCCGACGTCCGACTGTGGCATTTCTTTTTAAAGCCCTTTCTGTGATGTCGCCCCGATGTCCGACTATGGCATTTCTTTTAAAGCCCTTTCTGTGATGTCGACCCGACGTCCGACT
>NC_057795.1:319536612-319537227 GCF_018294505.1 Triticum aestivum
TGTGATGTCGCCCCGACGTCCGACTGTGGCATTTCTTTTAAAGCCCTTTCTGTGATGTCGCCCCGACGTCCGACTGTGGCATTTCTTTTAAAGCCCTTTCTGTGATGTCGCCCCGACGTCCGACTGTGGCATTTCTTTTTAAAGCCCTTTCTGTGATGTCGCCCCGACGTCCGACTGTGGCATTTCTTTTTAAACCCTTTCTGTGACGTCGCCCCGACGTCCGACTGAGGTATTTCTTTTAAGCCCTTTATGTGGTGTCGCTAAGACGCCCGACTGTGGCATCTTTTTCCTTATATTTAGTTGTTCACCTTTCGAGGCGTCGCTTCAGACACCCGATCGGTAATTATTTATGATCTGTTGGGATTTCAGGCGGACTACCGCCGTTTCCCTTTTACTGACCTTGTTATGATAATTTTGAATGTACATTGGTGAATTTATTCATGACGCATCCATGCATGCATTTGTTATATCTTACGTCCGAATTGTCTTGCGAGTACTTTCAAAGTACTCATTGGCTTGTTGATTTGGCCAGATGCTGACGAAGGCGATTTCATGGATGAAGAGTTCGATAGCGAGTCCGACACTTAGAGGAGTCCCAGTCAGTCTCGTGCGACC
>NC_057795.1:319537237-319565473 GCF_018294505.1 Triticum aestivum
ATGTCGCCCCGACGTCCGACTGTGGCATTTCTTTTAAAGCCCTTTCTGTGATGTCGCCCCGACATCCGACTGTGGTATTTCTTTTAAAGCCCTTTATGTGGTGTCGCTAAGACGCCCGACTGTGGCATCATTTCCTTATATTTATTTGTTCACCTTTCGAGGCGTCACTTCAGACACCCGATCGGTAGTTATTTATGTTTTGTTGGGATTTCAGGCGGACTACCGCCGTTTCCCTTTTACTTTCCTTGTTATGCTAATTTTTGAAAGTACATTGGTGAATTATTCATGACGCATCCATGCATGCATTGGTTATATCTTACGTCCGAACTGTCTTGCGAGTACTTTCAAAGTACTCACTGGCTTGTTGATTTGGCCAGATGCTGACGAAGGCGATCTCATGGATGAAGAGTTTGATAGCGAGTCCGACACCTAGAGGAGTCCCAGTCAGTCTCGTGCGACCCTGGATTTGGTCACTGTTTTATATCCGCTTCCGCTACCAAATAAATTCATCGAGCCTCACCTCGACGCTCAATGAGATGATAGACTTAGAGTCTTGTATTTCTCTCCCCGCTGTGTTTCTCCACCACCACCCTATCCTCGAGTCAGTAGTATGCCTCCACACCACTGTGTCATGTCCGCCATTATGTATAATTATTGGCATGCTTGTAATAATTTGGTTGAGCAACCGTAGTTCGACCCTGTAATATATTTTATGCTACTGGCTTATTGTATCAAGAATTTGTCTACCAGTGAGGAGGATTTCTCTCATACTGGACTCAAAAGATTGGTTTCTCAATAAATATTTTTATTGGAAAACCGGTCGTGACAGAGATGATGGCCTCCTCAGACACCTTTCGGATCTTAAGGCGAGCACTGTTGAAACGCTGGATGAACTTCTGCAGGGTCTCTCCAGGCTGCTGCTTGATGCGGCGCAAGTCGCTCATGGCCGGGGGCTAGTCACGTGTGCCTTGGAAGTTGGCGATGAATCGGGTGCGCATCTCGTCCCAGGAGGATATCGTGCCAGGAGCCAGGTTCAGGAGCCAGGTGCGGGCGCCGTCCTTGAGTGCCATGGGGAACCAGTTCACCATGACCTTCTCATCCCCGTTGGCGGCTTCGATGCCCAGCTCATAGAGCTGGAGGAACTCCGCAGGGTCAGCCGTGCCATCATAGCGCGGGGGCAAATCTAGCTTGAACTTGCCCAGCCAGGCCACGCTGCGTAGCTCGGCGGTGAAGGCACGACAACCTACAGTGGCCGCGGGAGGCCTTGGGTGACGAAGAGCTTAATCTTGGAAGTCTCTGTGCGCTGCCGCCAGGTGCAGCGCGGGGTCTTGATGCGCTGGAGCAGGAGCACGTTCGTGCTGGACCGGTGCGGGGAGCACACGGGCGGCTTCTTGGGGCCGAGGGATCTCTTGGCAGCTCTTCTCCTGCTATGCTGGCACCGGACGGAGTGGGTTCCGCCCAGGGGCCACGCGCCTTGGGGCCAAGGCGCCTTCTTGAGGGGGAGGCGGCTGAGGCGCCCCCGGAGCTTCATTGCCCGCGCAGGGCGGGGCGCAGTGCAGTGAGAGGGACGGCGCAGGGGAGCCCCAACCAGCGCTGACGAGCTCGGTGATGCGGGCGAGCCACTCGTCGTAGAGGTCGTCGATGGGGCGGTAGTGCAGGAGCTCCCGCGCCAGGAGCAGCGCAGCGTGCGCGTCCGCAGGAGCGCGACGGGCATGGGACGAGGAGCCGGCTAGATTCAGCGACGGGGTGGCGGTGCGGCCTTCTCGCCGGACCGAAGGGTGCAGGGACGATGCCTGCTGCTCGTTCCCCGCCGGGCCGGTGGCGGCGTTGACGGCAGGCGATGGGGAACGGCGGGGGCGCCCGCCGACGGGGGCCGTCTGGGCGACGCAAGTGGCGAGAGAGGCCCGGCGCTCGGCGCGGGCTCGACGAGCGTCTGACATGGATGCGACGGGCGGCGAAACACGAGGTGACGGAAGGCGGATTCCGGCGCACCCCTACCTGGCGCGCCAAATGTCGGGTTTCGGGTTCCAGCAGACCCTCTAGGTTCAAACTCTGGGGTGCGCGTGGAGATCACACCTCCTGCCTACCCATGTCTCATCGCCTCGCAAGGATCTAAAACTACACAAAGAACAACACAAGGGACACGAGATTTATACTGGTTCAGGCCACCATTGTGGTGTAATACCCTACTCCAGTTTGTGGTGTGTGGATTGCCTCTGGGCCTGATGACGAACAGTACAAGGAAGAACAGCCTCGCAAGGGTCTGTTCTTGGCTGGTGCAATGAACTGCTAGGGGGAGTTCAGTCGCCTCTCTCCTTCTCTCTAGATGGCTAGATGCCCAAAATCTCCTCTTCGATGGCCAGATGCCTCTACCCTGTGGGTGGCTAGTCCTATTTATAGGCGGAGGCCCTGGGCCTCTTCCCAAATATTGAGCAGGAAGGGCGCCAACAATTGGCCATTTTGAAGGGGAACATCTAGTACACTTATCCTGACTAAAGTTGGTCCTCGCCTGCCAAAGACCCTGACGATGACGCCGGCTTGGGCTCCACGATGACCTTCGTTCTGCCGTCCTGCTGGTCTTGGTCTTGTTGCACCTAAATGGCTGCCTTTGCTTGATACTCTCACCTGTGCTTGCTGCCTTTGCACCAAAGAGGAAACAAGGACTCTGCACAGGCCGGCGCCCGCCTGGCCTCGGTCGTCATGGCTTGCGTCACGGGCACCTCATGAGGTACCCCGCCTTGATCTCTCCGCCTCCTCGCGAGCCAACCTGACGAGGCGGTGCCCGAGGAAGCCTCCTATCATCTGCCTCGCAAGGCTTGGCCCCTTGTGAGGGTCTTGAGTACGCGTTGATGAAGATGGGACGTACTGGGCCACTCCTTGAGCCACGCCACAGACCGCAGGCAGGCAAGTCTGGGTACCCCCGTTCCTAGAACGCCGACACTTTGCCCTTTTTCTTGAAACTGGTGGTCTTATTGACCATCAACACTTGATGCTCCTTCTTGATTTCTACCTCCGCAGCCTTTAGCATTGCGAAGAGCTCGGGAATTGTCTTATCCATCCCTTGCATATTATAGTTCATCACGAAGCTCTTGTAGCTTGGTGGCAGTGATTGAAGAATTCTGTCAATGACGCTATCATCCGGAAGATTAACTCCCAGTTGAATCAAGTGATTGTTATACCCAGACATTCTGAGTATATGCTCACTGACAGAACTATTCTGCTCCATCTTGCAGCTATAGAACTTATTGGAGACTTCATATCTCTCAATCCGGGCATTTGCTTGAAATATTAACTTCAACTCCTGGAATATCTCATATGCTCCATGACGTTCAAAACGTCGTTGAAGTCCCGGTTCTAAGCCATAAAGCATGGCACACTGAACTACCAAGTAGTCATCAACTTTGCTCTGCCAGACGTTCATAACATCTGTTGTTGCTCCTGCAGCAGGTTTGGTACCTAGCGGTGCTTCGAAGACGTAATTCTTCTGTGCAGCAATGAGGATAATCCTCAAGTTATGAACCCAGTCCATGTAATTGCTACCATCATCTTTCAACTTTGCTTTCTCAAGGAACGCATTAAAATTCAACGGAACAACAGCACGGGCCATCTATCTACAACAAACATAGACAAGCAAAATACTATCAGGTACTAAGTTCATGATAAATTTAAGTTCAATTAATCATATTACTTAAGAACTCCCACTTAGATAGACATCCGTCTAATCATCTAAGTGATCACGTGATCCAAATCAACTAAACCATAACCGATCATCACGTGAAATGGAGTAGTTTTCAATGGTGAACATCACTATGTTGATCATATCTACTATATGATTCACGCTCGACCTTTCAGTCTCAGTGTTCCGAGGCCATATCTGCATATGCTAGGCTCATCAAGTTTAACCTGAGTATTCTGCGTGTGCAAAACTGGCTTGCACCCGTTGTAGATGGACGTAGAGCTTATCACACCCGATCATCACGTGGTGTCTGGGAACGCCGAACTTTGGCACCAGTGCATACTCAGGGAGAATACTTTTATCTTGAAATTTAGTGAGAGATCATCTTATAATGCTACCGTCAATCAAAGCAAGATAAGATGCATAAAAGATAAACATCACATGCAATCAATATAAGTGATATGATATGGCCATCATCATCTTGTGCTTGTGATCTCCATCTCCGAAGCACCGTCATAATCACCATCGTCACCATCGCGACACCTTGATCTCCATCATAGCATCGTTGTCGTCTCGCCAACTATTGCTTCTAGGACTATCGCTACCACTTAGTGATAAAGTAAAGCAATTACATGGCGATTGCATTGCATACAATAAAACGACAACCATATGGCTCCTGCCAGTTGCCGATAACTCGGTTACAAAACATGATCATCTCATACAATAAAATATAGCATCACGTCTTGACCATATCACATCACAACATGCCCTGCAAAAACAAGTTAGACGTCCTCTACTTTGTTGTTGCAAGTTTTACGTGGCTGCTACGGGCTTAGCAAGAACCGTTCTTACCTACGCATCAAAACCACAACGATAGTTCGTCAAGTTAGTGATGTTTTAACCTTCTCAAGGACCAAGCGTAGCCACACTCGGTTCAACTAAAGTTGGAGAAACTGACACCCGCCAGCCACCTGTGTGCAAAGCACGTCGGTAGAACCAGTCTCACGTAAGCGTACGCGTAATGTCGGTCCGGGCCGCTTCATCCAACAATACCGCCGAACCAAAGTATGACATGCTGGTAAGCAGTATGACTTGTATCGCCCACAACTCACTTGTGTCTCGTGCATATAACATCTACGCATAAAACCTGGCTCGGATGCCACTACTGGAGAATGAGGTAATTTCAAAAAATTTCCTATGCACACGCAAGATCATGGTGATGCATAGCAACGAGAGGGGTGAGTGTTGTCCACGTACTCTCGTAGACCGAAAGCGGAAGCGTTAGCACAACGCGGTTGATGTAGTCGTACGTCTTCATGGCCCGATAGATCAAGCACCGAAAGCACGACACCTCCGAGTTCTTGCACACATTCAGCTCGATGACGTCCCTCAAACTCAGATTCAGCCGAGTGTCGAGGGAGAGTTCCGTCAGCACGACGGCGTGGTGACAATGATGATGTTCTACCAATGCAGGGCTTCGCCTAAGCACCGCTACGATATTATCGAGGAGGACTATGGTGGAGGGGGGCACCGCACACGGCTAAGAGATCAATGATCAATTGTTGTGTCTATGGGGTGCCCCCTCCTCCGTATATAAAGGGGGGGAGGAGGATAGGGCCGGCCAAGGGGAGAGGCGCGCCCAAGGGGGGGCAATCCTACTCCAAGTAGGTTTGCCCCCCCTTTCCTATTCCAAGTAGAAGAAGGGGAAGGAGGAGGTGGAGAGAAGGAAGGAGAAGGGGGGCCGCCGCCCCCTTCCCTTTCACAATTCAGATTGGGGCAAGGGGGCCACGCGCCACCTCCTGGCCTCCCTCTCTCCTTTCCACTAAGGCCCATAAGGCCCAATAGCTTCCCGGGGAGGGGGGGTTCCGGTAACCCCCGGTACTCCAATATATATCCGATAACCCCCGGAACTATTCCGGTGTCCGAATATAGTAGTCCAATATATCAATCTTCATGTCTCGACCATTTCGAGACTCCTCGTCATGTCCGTGATCACATCCGGGACTCCGAACAACCTTCGGTACATCAAAACACATAAACTCATAATATAACTGTGATCTAACTTTAAGCGTGCGGACCCTACGGGTTCGATAACTATGTAGACATGACCGAGACACGTCTCCGGTCAATAACCAATAGCGGAACCTGGATGCTCATATTGGCTCCTACATATTCTACGAAGATCTTTATCGGTCAAACTGCATAACAACATACGTTGTTCCCTTTGTCATTGGTATGTTACTTGCTCGAGATTCGATCGTCGGTATCTCAATACCTAGTTCAGTCTCGTTACCGGCAAGTCTCTTTACTTGTTACGTAATGCATCATCCCGTAACTAACTCATTAGCTACATTGCTTGCAAGGCTTATAGTGATGTGCATTACTGAGAGGGCCCAGAGATACCTCTCCGACAATCGGAGTGATAAATCCTAATCTCGAAATACGTCAACTCAACAAGTACCTTTGGAGACACCTGCAGAGCACCTTTATAATCACCCAGTTACATTGTGACGTTTGGTAGCACACAAAGTGTTCCTCCTGTAAGCGGGAGTTACATAATCTCATAGTCATAGGAACATGTATAAGTCATGAAGAAAGAAATAGCAACATACTAAATGATCAAGTGCTAAGCTAACGGAATGGGTCAAGTCAATCACATCATTCTCCTAATGATGTGATCCTGTTAATCAAATGAAAACTCATGTCTATGGTTAGGAAACTTAACCATCTTTGATTCACGAGCTAGTCAAGTAGAGGCATACTAGTGACACTATGTTTGTCTATGTATTCACACATGTATTATGTTTTCGGGTAATACAATTCTAGCATGAATAATAAACATTTATCATGATATGAGGAAATAAATAATAACTTTATTATTGCCTCTAGGGCATATTTCCTTCAGCTTTGATACCAATTGAAAGATCGTGGATGTCGCCTAGAGTGGGGGGTGAATAGGCGCTTTAAAAAATTACGGTTTAGGCTTGAACAAATGTGGAATAAACCTAGTGGTTAATTTGTCAAGCACAAAACCTAAAACAACTAGGCTCACCTATGTGCACCAACAACTTAAGCTAAGCAAGATAAACAACTATGTGATAGAAAGATATATAACATGAAACACTATGGCTATCACAGAGTAAAGTGCATAAGGGGCTCGGGTAAGAGATAACCGAGGCATGCGGAGACGATGATGTATCCCGAAGTTCACACCCTTGCAGATGCTAATCTCCATTTGGAGCGGTGTGGAGGCACAATGCTCCCCAAGAAGCCACTAGGGCCACCGTGATCTCCTCATGCCCTCGCACAATGCAAGATGCCGTGATTCCACTAAGGGACCCTTGAGGACGGTCGCTGAACCGTACAAATGGCAACCCTTGGGGGCGGTCACCGAACCCGTACACTTTGGCAACCCTTGGGGGCGGCCACCGGAACCCGTCAAATTGCTCGGGGCGATCTCCACAACCTAATTGGAGACCTCGACGGTTGCCTGGAGCTTTACACCACAATGATTGAGCTTCGAACACCACCAATAGTTTAGAGCGCCCAAGCGCCCAAGAGGAACAAGCTCTAGGGTACCAAGCACCCAAGAGTAATAAGCTACTCAACTTCACTTCCCACGTATCGCCGTGGAGAACTCAAACCGATGCACCAAATGCAATGGCAAGGGCACACGGAGTGCCCAAGTCCCTCACTCTCAAATCCCACCAAAGCAACTAATGCTATGGAGGAAAATGAGAGGAAGAACAAGAAGGAGAACACCAAGAACTACAAGATCTAGATCCAAGGGGTTCCCCTCACATAGAGGAAAAAGTGATTGGTGCAAATGTGGATCTAGATCTCCTCTCTCTTTTCCCTCAAAAACTAGCAAGAATCCATGGAGGGATTTAGAGATAGCAAGCTCAAAGAAGGTCAACAATGGGGGCAAAACACAAGCTCAAAGGAGTAGCTACCAACGGGGAAGAATACCCCCTTTTATAGGTCCCCACGAATCTGCCCGTTATGTGCAGAAAATAGTAGGACCGGTACAACTGGTGCACGAACCGATACAACCGGTCAAAGTAGAGGAAAAACCAACCTGTAGGAAAAATTCCTAAGCGGTGCAATAGCCCGAGGAAGCGGTAGTACCGGTTAAACTGAACTAACCGGTATAACCGGTTAATAACCGCCCAAGAACCGCTGCAAAACAGAAACTAGTCCGGTGATAGAGCGGTACATGGCCGGTACAACCATCAGACCAACTCTGGAGCGGTACAACAGCCCCAAACACCGATACAACCGGTCAACCGGTACAACCGGTGTAAGAAGCGGTACAACCGGTCTATGAAAAACTGGTAAGAACAAAACAACCATAACTTTCGCATACGAGCTCCGAATTCGACGAAATCAAGTTTGTTGGAAAGATATGGACAAGAGCAAACACAGTCTTGATAAAAATATCAAGAAATAGCAATTGAGAAAATAGCCAAAATAAAATGGTGAGAACTTTCTCAATTAAGACCGATAAAAACTCCAACACCAAAAACACAAAAGAAGATGCATATAAAATCGGTTTTTGATGAAGTCGAGCTTATCATGAAGATGACCATAAGCTCCAAATCTCACAAGGGGAAGAACCAAACAAGAACCAAGAGAGATGATGCAAGGTTGTAATGGTTTGAGCTCTCGACGAATGATACGATCAAGCTAATAGAGAGTCCCCCCTTGATAGTACGACAATTGATCCTACAACCCGGTCTCCCAACTACCACTATGAGACCAGTAAAATAGAAAACCTATCAAGGGAAAACCTTTGCCTTGCACATAGTCCATTTGAGCTAGATGATGACGATCTTGACTTCCTCAAGTTGGACCACCTTTCTTGATTGTGTTGGCTCGATGAAGACTAGTTGATTGCTCCCCCATACTCCACTATGGGTGAGCCACTCTTCGACACATCTTCACAATTCCATTGACACCACAATGGACGGCAAGCTTCAAGCTTGATTGCTCCCCCATACTCCATTATGGGTGAGCCACTCTTCATGTTGCTCCACTTGAACTTGCACACGGCAAACTTGATGATGATCACCACTCGATGTCATCCTCCATGGGTTGTATGAGATCTTCCTCTTGACCCAAGACCATGGAAACATACCTAACCCCACAAAGAACTCTCACATATACCATGGGTTAGTACACAAAGCGTAATGGACAATGCTTACCATACCATGGTATCACTTCGTCCCTCTCGGTACAACTTGTGCGCTTTGTGTGTTGATCAACTTGAATCACTCTCTGCACTTAGTCTTTATCAACCTTGAATCTTTCCAACTCTCTTAATTAGGATGATGTCTTGAAGCTAAACTTGAATGTTCACACAATCTTCTTCTTCAAGACATGCTTGCAATAAGCTCAACTCTAACATGACCAATCTTTGTATAATTCCTTGAAAAGCACTTTGACCGTCTTATAAACTCTTTGAAACCAACACATGAACTCTAAGAAAAGACTATGGACAAAACCTTCAAATATAACTCAAGGCAACCATTAGTCCATAGAGATTGTCATCAATTACCAAAACCAAACATGGGGGCAGCGCATGTTCTTTGAACCATATTCTTCCTCCTTCTTCTTCCTGTGTATGTGCTAGAGAGAGGGTGAGACGAGAGAGGGTGAGCTGGTGGTGAGCTAGGGCAACGGTAGACACCAACAATTGGCATCAGAGCGACCAGCTTTGGGGGGCGGCCGTGGCGTGCGGTGGCGTCTGCAGCGAGGACGACGAGTGCGGCCGACATGGAGGACGCGACTGCAGCGAGCGGCAAGTGCGTGGCGACGGCCACGCGCAGTGAGTCAACGGCGGTGCGGTGTGATGTTGTGCGTGCAACGAGCATGACGGTCCCGGAGGCGAGGAGGTCGCGGATGACCTGTACAGAGGCCGTGGCGGCTCGGCGCGACGACCGTGGAGGCTTAGTGTCGTGTGGCATGGAGACGCGGCACGACGTTGCACAGGACTGCGAGCTACTACTACATCAGCAAGCGATAGCTCATGTCGGAGGCGCAACAGAGGCGTTCAAGATGACGTTCGACCGAGGCTCGTGTAGTCATGGCTTAGGGGGATGAATGTTAGGAAATAAGCCACGATGGGCGTGTGCGCGCGCGTGGTGAGCGTGTCGGACGCCGGTCCGCGGCGCCGAGCCCGTGGCGTGCGTGCGTGTGTGTGTCTGACTACTATTTGGACATCATCTGGGCATGGTCCGACTTGTGTATGGGCAATATCTTGGGTGTGTCCAGAAAATGTCCGGGCGTGCATGCGTGTGTGTGTGCGTAGCTCAGGGGTGTGCGTGCACATCCATGGCGGGAGTAGGACTAGGTCCAGGTGGTTAGTGGATCACGGAAGGGGTGGGCATGATCGTGCGGGCTCGGCACGAGTCGTGCACGTCTATGCGTGTGGTGGCCGCGGGCGGAACGGGCTGATCGGAGCGCCCGGCTGGGTAGGAAGCGTGCAGGTCGCGCCCAGCGCTTTCCCAGGTATAAAACCCGCCTCCAGACGATCATTGTAACCATGGTGTCGAGTTCGTGCTCAGGAAAAGGTTGTTCGAGCAGTAGGCGTATGTGCGCTGGAAACCACCGTGTCCATCGTGTTCTTCCTCCTTCTTCTTCATGTGTATGTGCTAGAGAGAGGGTGAGACGAGAGAGGGTGAGCTGGTGGTGAGCTAGAGCAAGGGTAGACACTAACACTATCATGGGGGTTCCCGCTCGGACGGCGGCGGACTTCGACGGCGCGGTGAGGCGTTCGGTACGAGGAGCTAATATACTACGTGACCGGGCGGCACTACCCGCGTGGACGGCTCCGACCATCTCCGCCTCTTGCCTTATCCAGCTCCATCCATCTCCGCCTACGGCATGAGCGGTTGCCGCTTTAGTTTTACTCTTGCTAAAGCTTTGTGGGTATAGAGGGAGGTGTAAAATTTGCCTCCGAACCTACATATTTAGATGACGAGGTTTTTTAAGGGAGTTGTACAAAAATTGTAGTCATGTTGTTTTGCAGGATTGGATCTAAACTCTTTTCGCCTAGTACTATAAACAGCGGCTATTTTATAGTTTAGGGTCTATTAGGGTATCTAGCTAGGCAAGTAGATCATATGGAATATGTAGAGAGTTTCACCGAGGTTGATGCCTAGGCTCATGTATATCTCTACTTCTAATGGAGCAGTTGGTAGGATTACGCCCAGGGTTTTTGTCGTCTGGCTTTTTTCATCCAGGTTTTTTTGTCTCACCTCCCACCACCGCCCCTTCACATTGTCATCTAGTAAAAACTTTCTTAACTAGCCACTTTTCAAATCGGTAGGAACCGAAAGCACATTAACAAACAATGAAATCTAGTTTCATGACAATCAATGCTAAAATCCGAACTTTCCTAATGCATCGATTCTTACTGATACGTCTCCAACATATCTATAATGTTGGATTGTTCCATGTTGTTATATTATCAATCTTTGATGTTTTTACAATCATTTTATAGCAACTTTATATCTTTTTTTGGGACTAACCTATTGACATAGTGCGCAGTGGTAGTTGCTGTTTTTTGCTTGTTTTTTACTCCGCAGAAAACCAATACCAAACGGGTCGAAACTTTTTGGAGATTTATTCTGGATCAGAAGACACCTGTTGGGCCAAAGAAGTACTAGAGGGGGGCTCCGAGGGGAGCACAACCCACCAGGGCACGCCTGGGGGCCCAGGCGCACCCAGGTGGGTTGTGCCCACCTCGGTGGCCTCTCGCACCACCTCTTTGCTCTATAAATACTCCAATATTCCAGAAGCCCTAAGGGAGTCGACGAAAATCAATTCCAGCCGCCGCAAGTTCTAGAACCACCAGGACCAATCTAGACACCATCACGGAGGGGTTCAGCATCCTCATTAGTGCCTCTCCAATGATGCGTGAGTAGTTCATTGTATACCTACGGGTCCGTAGTTAGTAGCTAGATGACATTCTCTCTCTCTCTCTCTCTCTCTCTCTCTCTCTCTCTCTCTCTTCTCAATACAATAGTCTCTTCGAGATCTATTTGATGTAACTCTTTTTGCGATGTGTTTGTTGGGATCCGATGAACTTTGAGTTTATGATCAGATCTATGTTTTTATCCATGAAAGTTATTTGAGTCTTTTGATTTCTTATATGCATGATTACTTATAGCCTCGTATTTCTTCTTTGAATCTTTGGTTTAGTTAGGCCGACTAGATCGATTTTTCTTGCCATGGGAAGAGGTGCTTTGTGATGGGTTCGATCTTACGGTGCTTGATCCTAGTGACAGAATGGGAACCGACACGTATGTATCATTGCTATTAAGGATAACGATATGGGGTCTATTTCTACATAAATAGATCTTGTCTACATCATGTCATCGTTCTTATTGCATTACTCCGTTTCTCCATGAACTCAATACACTAGATGCATGCTAGATAGCGGTCGATGTGTGGAGTAATAGTAGTAGATGCAGGCAGGAGCCGGTCTACTAATCTTGGACGTGATGCCTATATAATGATCATTGCTTGGATATCATCATGATTATTTGAAGTTCTATCAATTGCCCAACAATAATTCGTTTACCCACCATATGCTATTTTTCTCGAGAGAAGCCACTAGTGAAATCAACGGCCCCCAGGTCTCTTCTTTATTATATTTGCCTTCGCGATCTATTTTTAGTTGATTTTATTTTCAGATCTATTAATCCAAAAATACCTTGCTGCAATTTATTATTATTTATTTTATCTCGCGTTCCCGCGAGATCTATTTACCCAATATACTAGAATTTTACCTATCTTTTTACCCGTGAGGGATTGACAACCCCTCTCTTACGTTGGGTTGCAAGTATTTGTTCTTTGTGTACAGGAGCTGTTTACGTGGTGTTTCTTGGTTCTCCTACTGGTTCGATAACCTTGGTCTCATCACTAAGGTAAATACCTACCATAGCTGTGCTGCATCATCCCTTCCTCTATGGGGAAATACCAACGTAGTTCAAGCCACATCACTTACCTTTCCTAACAACCAAACCTTCTGCTATTAAAGGAAAATTGGTGAATGATGATTCATTATTCAGCTCCTCCATAATGATACGTTGTGGCCTTCCCACACTCACCAAAACAATTAATCGCACTTATCAAATCTCTACTCCTAAAGGAAGAGTCTGTAAAAGTGATGGTAGGCTTCGTACGTTGTCATTCATTTCATTCATTGTTTTGTACCCCACCCCCACCTTGATCGAAGGGAATCGTTCCCCATCGATTTTTTTCCTCGAAAAAGTCAAACAACACTCCCTTTGGCTCACAAACTCTCCTGATACAGTCACCGCCACAACAATGCAGGGGTTGCGATGACAGTAGCCCGCACGGAGGCGTACCTCTACGCGGCTTCACTCCGCTTCCCGATCGAGATGCATTGATGTGGACTGTGGGTATTGCGAGCATCGGCGGGCCAAAGGCATTGAGGTGCACAACGTGGAGGACCTTGCAGTGTCGGGGAGGGCGAGGTAATCGTCCTGATGGCCGCCGCCGGTGTCAATGGCAAGACATTGTCTACCTGGACTAAGCCATCGACAACCAGGTGCGGTCGATGCCCCTTCTCCCCTGCGTGCCCTCATGGTGAATGTCTTGGAGAGAGGGGGAGGAAGTGGCCTTGGCTCAGGAATGGATGAGGATGGCAGGCAGTTGGATCACTTGACCTGGGGATTTACAGGAGGTCTCAACTCTGCCCAGATCTGGAAGATAGGGACTGATAACCCACATGTATAGGGGGTCGCAACAGTTTTCGAGGGTAGAGTATCCAACCCAAATTTATTGATTTGACACAAGGGGAGCCAAAGAATATTTGCAAGTATTAGCAGCTGAGTTGTCAATTCAACCACACCTAGAGATTAATTATCTGCAGCAGTATGATCAGTAGCAAAGTAATATGATAATTTAGATAGTAGTAGTAATAGTAACGGTAACAAGGATAGCAATGATTTTTGTAGCAAGCATAACAGTAATAGTAGCAATAGTAATAGTAACTTAGCAGAAATAATATGTGAAAAAACTCGTAGGCATCGGATCAGTGAATTCGTTGGATGATATTCATCATATAACAGTCATAACCTAGGGCGATACAATACTAGCTCGAGTTCATAAATATAATGTAGGCATGTATTCCGTAAATTGCCATATGTGCTTATGGAAGGAACTTGCATGACATCTTTTGTCCTACCCTCCCGTGGCAGCAGGGTCCATATGGAAACTAAGGGATATTAAGGCCTCCTTTTAGTAGAGAAGCGGAACAAAGCATTAGCACATAGTGAATACATGAACTCCTCAAACTACGGTCATCACCGAAAAGTATCCCGAATACTGTCACACCGGGGTTTACGGATCATAACACCTAGTAGGTGACTATAGCTTGCAAGATCGGATCTAGAACATAGATATAATGGTGATAACATAAACGGTTCAGATCTGAAATCATGGCACCCAAGCCCAAAGTGACAAGCATTAAGCATGGCAAAGTCATAGCAACATCAATCTCAGAACATAACGGATACTAGGGATCAAGCCCTAACAAAACTAACTCGATTACATGATGAATCTCATCCAACTCCCTCACCGACCAGCGAGCCTACGAAGGAATTACTCACTCCCGGTGGCGAGCATCATGGAACTGGCGATGGAGAAGGGTTGGTGATGACGAAGATCGAAGACCCCGCTTTCCGGAGCCCCAAATGGACTATAGATCTGGCCTCCTGATGAAGAACAGGAGGAGGCGGCGGCTCCATCTCATGAAACACGATAATTCTTTCTCCCTGATTTTTTCTCCGAAAATAGGATTTTATAGAGTTGCAATCAGGGTCTGCGGGGCCACTGGGTGGGCACAACCCACCTGGGCGTGCTAGGAGGGGGGCGCCCTGGTGGGTTGTGCTCACCCAGGGCCCCTCTCCGCTGTTTCCCAGCTCCAGTACTTTTATTTTATTCCATAAAAAATCTCCAAAAAGTTTTGTGCCATTCCAAGAACTTTTGTTTCAGCACAAAAACAATACCATGGTAGTTCTGCTGAAAACAGCGTTAGTCCGGGTTAGTTTCATTCAAATCATGCAAATTAAAGTCCAAAACAAGAGGAAAAGCGTTAGGAAAAGTAGATACAATGGAGACGTATCAACTCCCCCAAGCTTAAACCTTTGCTTGTCCTCAAGCAATTCAGTTGATAAACTGAAAGTGAAAGAGAAAAACTTTTACGAACTCTTTTGCTCTTGTTTACATAAATAAGCTTAAGTAGCACCTACATTTTCAGCAAAGATCATGACTAACCATGTCGACAATAACTCTTCAAGATTATATTAACTCATATCAATGTCATAATCAACTAGCGAGCAATAATAAGATATTTCAAATGACAACACTTTGTCAAAACAACCATGATATGATACGACAATAGTGGTATCTCACTAGCACTTTCTAAGATTGCAAAACATAAATGCAGAGCACCTTCAAAGTTCAAGCAGTGAATAAACATTGTAATTCATGTTGAAAAGATCCAGTCATGATGCACCCAACAGTAGCTATACACAATGCATGAGGATGACAATAGTGCTCTCAGATCTGGCGCTTATTTGAGAAGGTGATGACACAACATAAAAGTAAATAGATAGTACCTTTGCAGAGGGAAGCAGTGATTTGCAGCGGTGTTAGAGCTCAAAATTTTAAAACAGAGATAAATGAAATTTTGAGAAATGCACCCTTCCTGTTTACTTCACGACCATTAGTCATTGGTATCTTCCATGCTAAACACATCAGTGGCGGTTCCCAAGCGATAAAAGTAAAGGTTTACTCCCCCTCCAGCAACAAACACACTCCACGGCTAGCCGAATCCACGGGTACCATCCATACCAACAACAATCCTGGGGGAGTTTTGTTTAATTATTTGCAGTTTTGAATTCAGGACTGGGAAACCCTATTACCGCCCTCTCATGCAAGGACGAGTGAATAAACACTCATCATGAGAATAACACGCTTAGCATGGAAGATACTGACTACCTCCTATCACTCTATGAACAATCCAGGAACACAAAAATGGATGTTTATTTGAAGTTTTTACAGATGGCACATGCAAATTTACTTGGAACACTAGGGTAATACCGAATATAGGTAGATATATGGTGGACTCATCAGGAATTACTTGGGTTTTGGGGTTTTGATGCACAAGAAGTTACTACAAAAAAAAGACACATCCGTGACATTTTGGGTCGAACGATTTTTTTCCTGTCATGCTTCTGACACTTCGATGACGATAATTGTGACAAAACCCGGTATCATCATAGATGTGGTGGGCTCCTACTTCTATGACAAAAAATCATGACAGAAAATGGGGTTGTTGTCCTGGGCGAGCCGGAGATGCAGCTACATGACATTCTCTGGGCCGTACATGACGGAAAAAACTATGGTAGAAGCGAGGGCGAGGAAAATATCGGGGAGTTTCTGGTTACGGTGGGTGGTCGGGGCCAAGCGATGCACGTTTCTCTCGTACACATACGCGCGTGGGTGCTGAGGCGTTGGGCTCTAACTGAACCCGAGCGAGGCGTTCGCCTATTGAACCCGAGCGATTGCATTGTAGGCTACGCGTTACTGAACCCGAGCGATCGATCGATACCTGGCTGTTAACTGAACCCGATCGAGCAATTCCTTCACTACTGCTGCTAATCGAAGCCAATCAAACCTGCTACCTCTTGATGAACAGTGAGCATTGTTGAGGGGTTAGATGAACAGTTCTCGATGGGGGTTGGATGAACAGGACCCTTTGGTAGTAGAGGCCATTGCCGCTGGATGAACAGGACCCCTATCGAGCCAGTTGGGGTGGATGAACAGGACCCCGTGGAGGGCTAGATGAACAGCAACCGGTGGAGGGCTGGTTGAACAATAGCCGGTGGAGGGCTGGATGAACAGTAGCCCATGGTGGGTGGTTGAACATGACCCCATGGAGAGGGCTAGTTGAATAGTAGCCGGTGGAGGAGCGGTGGATGCTGGATGAACAGGAGCCCATGGATGAACAGTAGCCGGTGGAGGCAGGAGGGAGACGTCGTGGATGAACAGTAGCAGGTGGAGGCTGGAGGAGGTTGACGGTAGATGAATAGTAGCCCCATGGAGGCATTAGACGGTGGATGAACAGTAGCATGTGGAGTCCCATTTTGCGATATGCCACACCCCACCCGATGAACAAGACCCCTGTTTCGACCGTAGCGCTCCAACACAAGTATGATTCCTCCGTTTTGCGGTATGCCACACCCCTCCTGATCAACAGGACCCCGTTTCGACCATAGGAGGTCCAAGAGAAGTCAGTTTCCTCCGTTTTGCGGTACGCCACACCCCTCCCGGTGAACAGGATCCCGTTTCGACCGTAGGCGGTCGAACACATGGCCGTTTCCTCTGTTCTACGGTACACCAGGCCTCGTTTCGGCTGTTCCCTCCAAGCAGGTTGGCTCTCGATGAACATGACGCATTCCATTGCCTCCCAATGAACACGACAACGCAGTTTCTCCATTCCGACCCAGCCATGTACACGAGCTTTGGCCGTACGTATGCGCGAGTAGGCGTTCGAGACCCCGCCCGTATGTACATACATGGCCGTATTTACTTTCTTGTACCCTGGTTGTACGTACGTGTACATGCTACGTGCGCGCCTCTACTATGACAAGTGCCCTTCCTTACTCGGCCACAGTTCATCGCTGCAGCCTGCAGACAGATCGATCGACCAATATGTACGTACACGTTCATGACCAGAATGACAATGCTACGTACGCTTTGACCAGGTGGGTCCGGACTGTTAGGGAAGATAAGGAGGCACTTCCTTGCATGTGAAGATGTAGCGGGTGGGTCCCAGCAGTCAGGGGGAAAACATATTTTTTGCGAAATACGGTGGCCCGTTCAATGGCTTCCTGCTGTCAGGTGGATGAATCATTATTTTGCGTGTAATAAGGAGGCACTTCCTTGCCGCGGCAGTGGACCCAAATATCAGCCTTTCCATGTACAGTACTGTTCCGATGGAAGTCGTTCCTTGACCACATTGACCACGCCGTGCCGAGAGCACCAAGGCGGTGGACGACGGCGAGGCCTAGGAACGGGACGACGCGGAACCGGGGAAGGCGTGGCAGTGGATGCCCACGTGGAGAGGAGTATGAGGGTTGACTGGTTCGGTTGCGATGTGAGGTTGTGGTCGTCGCAGAATAACAGGGGTTGTGGGTGAGTAGAGGGATGGCCTGGCCAGAGGTTGGAGTAGGGTGGGGTGGTCAGGCCTGCGGCAGTAGAGCCGGCCACAGGAGGCAGGAGCAGGCAGCACGACCGACGCTGGTCTGGGCGGCTGGAGCAAGAAGATGAGAGGTTGAAGAATCACTATGGTCGTTGGATGGACATCGTACGGTCACTGGAGCTAGAATCGTTCATATTGACTAAGTTGACAAAGCCCTCCGTCCACGTCAATTTAGTAGGACCACAGGTCAGCCTCCAACTACGGTGGGTCCCAGCTAGCAGGGGGAGTATTCATTTTTTTTGTCCGTTGACCACGCCGCGCCAAGCACATCCAAGGTGGTGGACGACGGCGAGGCCCCGGACAGCAACGATCCGGAGATGGGAAGACGCGGGAGTGAAGTCGCAGACAGAGAGGTGTACGAGGGTTAACTGGTTCTGGTGTGCGTGGTTCGGCAATCGGTGGAGAAAGAACAGGAGGTGTGGAGGGGTGAAGGGATGGCCTGGCCGGTGGTGGGGTAGCGCTTCACAGGGAAGCGTGCTAAGCAGAGCTACTAGCAGCAGGAGGCGGGAGCAGGTGGTTGAGGGAGTCCTGGATTAGGGGGTATCCGGACAGCTGGACTATATACATCATCCGGACTATTGAATCGTGAAGACAAGACTCAAGACTTCGGCCCGTGTCCGGATGGGACTCTCCTTTGCATGGAGGACAAGCTTGGCGATCCGGATATTGTGTTTCCTTCCTTGTAACCGACTCCATGTAAACCCTAGCCCTCTTCGATGTCTATATAAACTGGAGAGGTTGGTCCTTAGAAGGCCGATCACAATTACAATCATACCATCATAGGGTAGCTCATAGGGTTTAGCCTCTACGATCTCGTGGTAGATCTGCTCTTGTACTACCCATATCTTCAATATTAATCAAGCAGGAAGTAGGGTTTGACCTCCATCGAGAGGGCCTGAACCTAGGTAAACATATGTGTCCCTTGCTTCCTGTTACCATCAGCCTAGACGCACAGATCGGGACCCCCTACCCGAGATCCGCCGGTTTTGACACTGACATTGGTGCTTTCATTGAGAGTTCCTCTGTGTCGTTGCTGCAAGGCTCGATGGCTCCTTCAATCATCGTCAGCGACATGGTCCAAGGTGAGACTTTCCTCCCCAGATAGATCTTCGTGTTCGACGGCTTCGCACTGCGGGCCAATTCGCTTGGCCATCTGGAGGAGATCGATAGCTATGCCCCTGGTCACCAGGTCAGGTTCGGAAACTTGAACTACACAGCGGATATTCGCAGAGACTTGATCTTCCACGGATTTGGGCCTGCGCCAGGAGCACCGAACAGTCATGGCGAGCACGGCTTAGACCTGCTGTCCGACAAAGCTCGGGATATCACCCCTGCAGTAGCCTCGGATCTAAATCCGGAGCAAGTTGTGTTGCCTAAGGACGGTGGGGTGGACCCCGCCCTTCAGGCCGCACACTCATCGGCGGTGGAGCCGAGCACGGGTCTCACCTCTCTGGTGGTCCATGACTCCGGACCCCCGGATTCGCATCCGGATGTTGGTTCCCATCCGCACACTCCCGAGCCAGTCGAGCCAGTTTGGGCTCCGATAATGGAGTTCACCACTGCGGATATCTTCCAGCACGCGCCCTTGGGCGACATGCTGAACTCATTAAAAACTCTCTCTTTGACAAAAAATTCCAGGCTGAACTATGCACGGCTCGAGTGGGAAGCAGGCGATGAAGAAATTCGTTACCCACCCACCACCCACTTCATAGCCACGGTTGATGATTTAACCGACACGCTTGACTTCGACTCCAAAGGCATCGACGGTATGGACGACGATGCAGGAGAAGATCCAGAATCCATGGGGTGCCGGACTTTCGCCTCATCACACGACATATACATGGTGGATACGCCCAGGGAGGACGACGATGACAACCTGGAAGATAAAACCCCCGGGCAAAAGCCAAAGCGACAGCGCAGACATCGTTCCAAGTCCAGCAACAGTAAAAATAGCAGCAAGAGCGCCAGAAGGATCGATACTCCGGTCAACCCCGAAGGCAACAATGACCATGATGACCCAGCAATGGAGCAAGACGAGCCAGGTCACGCCGAACCAAGTTCGGAGCAGATGCCCGATCACAATGATCCAGAGGGACGGGTTCATCAAGCCGCCCGAGGACAAGAAGACAGTCCGGACGATGATGCATTCATCATTCTGGAAGAATGCGTGGAACAAGATAACCTCCATAGAAAGCTTATGGCCACAGCGAGAAGTCTGAAGAAGCAGAAGCAACAACTCAAAGCCGCACAGGAAACGCTAAATCACAGATGGAATAAAGTGCTAGGAACTGAAGAAAGATATGGCGACGATCGCCATACAAAGAGCTATCCAAAACGCAAGCTACTGCCAGAATTTGACGACGAGGCCGTTCCACCAAAGAGTAACACGACCAGGAGGCCAGATGTAACACTTCATAACTGCAACAAAGCGGCTACCGATGTCGCGCAGGATCTACGTGAGCACCTGGATAAGAAAGCTGGCGCAGGTAGGTCCATCTACGGATCTAAAGGACACACCCCGGCGAGGGACTGTGGTCATCAAAACGATTATGCCAATCAAATACTAGTTCAGAATAAACACCAGACACAACAACAGCCGACGGCATGCCACAACATGTCCAGATACAGAGGGGCTGCTCACCCCCTGTGCTTTACCGAAGAAGTACTGGACCATGAATTTCCACAGGGCTTTAAACCTGTGAACATAGAGGCATACGACGGAACGACAGACTCAGGGGTCTGGATCGAGGACTTTATCCTGCATATACATATGGCTCGTGGGGATGACCTCGACGCCATCAAATACCTTCCCCTCAAACTAAAGGGACCAGCTCGACACTGGTTGAAAAGCCTCCCCGAAAATTCAATTGGGAGTTGGGAGGAACTCGAGGATGCTTTCAGGGCCAATTTTCAAGGGACTTATGTTCGGCCTCTGGATGCTGACAATTTAAGTCACATAATCCAACAGCCCGGAGAGTCCGCCCGCAAGCTTTGGAACAGATTCCTCACTAAAAAGAATCAAATTGTCGATTGTCCGAACGCCGAAGCCTTAACGGCATTCAAACACAGCATCCGCGACGAGTGGCTCGCCAGACACCTCGACCAAGAGAAGCCAAGGACAATGGCAGCCCTAACAAGCCTTATGACCCGCTTTTGCACGGGTGAAGCTAGCTGGCTAGCCCGTAAAGGCACCAGCGAACCCAGCACATCCAAAATAAGGGATGGCAACAGGAAGCCACGGCATAATAAAAACAAATGCCAAAACAAGGAAGAGAGCTCGGATAACACAACGGTTAATGCCGGATTCAGGGGCTCTCGACCTGATCAGCAAAAGAAGCCATCTAAAGGTAGTAAAGAGGGACCGTCCGGTCTGAACAGAGTCCTGGATAGACTATGCCAAATTCATGGCACCCCTGACAAACCTGCGAACCACACGCACAGAGAGTGCTGGGTTTTCAAGTAGGCCGGCAAATTAAATGCCGAACACAAGGGAAGGGAAACACCAAGTGAAGACAAGGATGAACCTCGCCAGCCGAACACTGGGGGACAGAAAAAAAATCCCGCAAGAGGTTAAAACAGTGAACATGATCCACGCGACTCGTACATCCATGAGAAGGCACGAACGCGCGCATAGAGATGCGCACGATATAGAGCCCATTGTACCCACACCTAACTACTGGATGTCTTATCCTATCACCTTCGATCACCTGGACGGCCGAACTAGTACTCGGCGCGAAGGATCAGAGGGCTTGGTGCTTGACCCAATAATCGATGGATACCATCTTACCCACGTCCTCATGGACGGTGGCAGCAGTCTCAATCTAATATATGAGGACACTGTCCATGGGATGGGGATAGACCCATCCAGAATTAGTCAAAGCAACACCACCTTTGAAGGGGTGATACCAGGCGTTGAAGCCTACAGCAGGGGCTCCGTCGTACTGGAGGTAACATTTGGCTCTCCAGGCAACTCCAGAAGCGAAGAACTACTCTTCATCATCACACCCTTCCAAAGCGACTATCATGCATTGCTTGGAAGAACGGCCTTCGCCCGCTTCAACGCATTGCCGCACTATGGCTACCTTACACTCAAGATGCCCGGTCCACGTGGCGTCATCACCGTTAGCGGAATCACAGAGCGCTCTTCACGCATAGAGGAACACGCGACGGCCCTGGCGGTCGGACTATAAGCGGCCTCCAATATCAGAAAACATGACTGATCATTAAGACCACAGACACGGTTAGATGAGTCCAGTAGCCCGGACAAAATTGAACCAGGGCACCGTATATGTAATCCCATAGCGGACACCAGGGGCTATAAATATTTAATACAGCCCCACACTTGGCTCAACCTTATTGGCAGGCCAACATCTTACACTTTTACTATCCATCGCATACTTACGTTGTACTCTCCTACGAGTTTTCTTTTTCTCCACAGACAATGTTCGCACGATACCCTTCCAGGATATAGCACAACAGAGACAAAGGCGCAGACGTGCAGCAGGGCCCCGTTCAACAGGTTTCTTTTTAGATTAAGCCCCTGTGTAAACCTTTTCTATTGCCTCTTGTTGTTTAACCATCCCATGGGTTCCATACCCATAGAGGATACTGCCGTTATTGGCATTTCGCCACGACAGACTAATGCACGTACCTGGAAACATAGGGTTTATAATGAATGGGCATTCTTGAGCCCATCGTCTGTTATAAAGTCCGAATACCTTCGGGAGTGTTCGACGTCACGAGTTTGGCCTTATATGCATCAGCTCCGAATCATGTCTTTGGTCAAATGTTGGGTTTGCCCGGCTCCTGGGTTTGCCGCCTTATGTTCCGTTATTATCAGCTAAGGTGGCCAAAGGAGAACTGCTGCGATTGTGCCCTGGTTATTCCGGACAAACACCTCAGTAGAGAAAGCCGAAATTTGACTATCATGATATAGCGAGAGACTGTTCAACCACTCGAAGACTTATCGGAATCTTTAGGATCCCTCCGCATTAATGAAGGACCGTTTCCCGGTCATGTACACACGCGCCCGTATTCGGATGCAAGCGAAAGTACCAGGGGCTACATAGTAGCCCCACCATTAGACTCCCATGGCTAAGCGAAAGCGTTACATCTATATAGTCCGGTTGCCTAGTTCGACGTGCAATCACCTCCTTAATGGACAAAGACGTTGGATCAATTGTGATTATGCATATTTTTCTCGAACATCCCCGCATTATATGCGTGGGGGCTAAAGCCAATGACTGCTAACTTTCGGATTACATGTATATATATACAAAAAGGGCCGCACAGGAGACACAATAATACTTTCAGGCAAAAAGTATAAATATAGCCTTACAACCAAAATAACACTGTTTTTACAATGATCTGATTTGTCACTTGAACAAGACATTCTTCGAGCACTGCTCCTCTATTAGGCGGGCACCTTCTGTGACCTGCGCTAAGTAGTGCTCGGCCGGATATTGGCCCCCCACCAAATCCTGGGTCGCTATAATGGTGGCCTCCATATCCGTCCAATAGGCTTTAACGCGGGAAAGAGCCATTTGGGCACCCTCTATGCACGCCGACCTCCTCATGGCGTTGATCCGAGGCACGGCCCCAAGGAATTGTTGCACCAAGCCAAAGTAACTGTCCTGCTTAGGCCCCTTCGGCCAAAGATGGTCTATTACAGACCGCATTGCAAGCCCGGACAGCCTGTGAAGCTCCGCTACAGCAGCCATCTTGTCACTTAACGACAACGGGCGAGTGGGAGCATTGAATTGCGACCAGAAAAGCTTCTCCACTTCCTTATCACCCTGATCTTCGAAGAACTTGGCAGTGTCAGCTGTACTCTTTGCCAAATCTGCATACGCGTCTGCAGGACTCCAGCGTCCATCCAGGGGAGCGTACTTCGGATCGAAAAACTTCATCCACAGCAAGTAGGTGCCCCCAGCCGCGATTTTACCGGCCTATTGAAGCTCCTCCCACGCACCCCTGAGCTCGGTCTGTATCTCCTTGGTGGCATTCGGTGCCTTGTAAAGATCGGCCGAACTATCCTTATGCTCCTTTTTAAGGAGCTCATACCGGTCAGCGGCATTTTTTAACTCCAAAGCCATCTCGGCTATCTTTTCCTCGCTTCGGCGATGAGCAGCCTGTTCGGCTCTCAAATCTTCGGCCGCTTTTAGGGTAGCCACATTACTAACCCGAGCTTGCTCATTGGCCTGGGCAAGTTCCGCCCTCAGGGCCTCCACGGCAGCAGCACCATCTGTAGTCTAAACATACCACATTAATATCATGCCGCCTTCATATTTTCCTATACAAAGGAAGGCAGAGCACCTACCTTGTGATTTGTCCAGCCGCTCGTTCACCAGTGTGATATCAGCATCAATCGATCTAATCTGCCTCGTTAGTTCAGCAACTTCAACGGACTGGTCGGCGGCCGGACCCACAGGTACCTGCGCGTATTTACAGCACAATCATCGGTTTATGATCCCCCGTTTGCCGCCTAGGGCGGGCAACCACAGTCTCAGGGGCTACTATCTATATGGAGCACACCTAGCGCGTGCCTCACAGCAAAAAAAATAGTGTATTCGTCACTACATACCTCAAAGCCTCTGAGCAGGTTTGCAAATGCTTCATTCAAATCGCTTGTAGCGGATGAAATCTTCTTGAGCACCGCGCTCATTAATGAGCGGTGCTCCTCCGAGAGCGCATCTCGCTCTAGTAAGTCTGTCAGTACGTCCGGCCGGACATTGAACTGTGCAGGACCCTTCCCATCGCCCCTCGTGGGAGCCAAACGCTCCGGGCTCAGGGCGGCTGACGCATTGGCTTCTGGCCTCGGCAGATCCGGACTCCTCCGTGACGACACCTTGGTGTCGCCCGCTTCATGAGTCGGAGAGGTGGGTGGGATCTCGCTCTCCATCATCTCCGGAGGAAGATCCCCCGAAGACGAACTCTGTCGAGAAGAGCTGCTAGCCGGACTGCAAAAGACGAATCCTGGTTATTGATCTAGGAGAAACACAGTACCTTCGAATTAATGATTGACTTATAGCTCGATGGAGGACTGGCCCGTTACCGGGCATGACGTGGTGAGGGTGCCCGTCGGGGCAGGGCCCCCTGGGGATACCTTCTTCCCTGGTTTGGGCATCTCCGCCTCCAAGTCTTCGGAGGCAGCCCTCTTCTTCCCGCGCGGGAAGGAGGCCTTAGCCTCCCCTTCCCGACTATCTTCCCTAGGGGAGGTAACGATCCCCCGGTTCGGATGCGTAGCGTGTGGAGTTCAGATTCTTCGTTCTTCCCCTTGTCTTTCCCCGAGGGCATTCTGCTGAGTACCCGGTCAAGCATCTTGGCCACGGTGGGACCAGGCGAGCCTTCGAGAAGTGGCGCCGGACACCTGATTCTCTCCGCCTTGCTAAGCCATTCCTGGCCACGGATGATTTTTAGAATAAACAATTATGACAAATGCAAAACAAGGTGTCCGGTATCAAGTCTACTTACTTGGGTATCTAGGCGATTGCAGCTTAGGCCCGCATCCTCAGTGGTGTCCGGACACTCTACTTTCGGTCCGAAGAATAATTTGCACATCCCTTTGCGCTTCAAGCCGAAGAAGTGCTTAACAGTCCATGGACCCTCCGAATTGAACTCCCACATCCAGAGAGGCCGGCGTTGGCACGGCAACATCCGTCGGATTAACATCACTTGCATTATGCTGACAAGGTTAATGTCCCTCTCAAGAAGCTCTCGAATACGGCTCTGTAGTACTGGTACATCGCTAGTGGGCCCCCAATTCCATCCTACGTCAGTCCAAGACGCTAGTTGTGACGGAGGGCCCATGCGGAACTCGGGGGCGGCCACCCACTTTGTGCCTCTGGGAGTCGTGACATAAAACCACCTCCGTTGCCATACATCGGATACTTCTGGGAAAGAACCCTCTGTCCATGAGGCATCGGCGTTCCTACTTATTACGGCACCTCCGCACTCCGCATGTTGCCCCTCGATCATCTTCGGCTTCACGTTGAAGGTCTTAAGCCATAAGTCGAAGTGTGGGGTGACATGGAGGAAGGCCTCGCACACTATAATGAATGATGAGATATGGAGGATGGCGTCCGAAGCCAGATCATGAAAATCCAACCCATAATAAAACATGAGCCCCCTCAGAAAAGGATCGAGGGTGAGGCCCAAGCCACGGAGGAAGTGAGGAACAAACACAGCGCACTCATTGGGCTCCGGTGTAGGGATGACCTGCCCTGGAGCAGGAAGCCTGTGCCAGATGTCGGCGGTCAGATATCCGACCTCCCTAAGCTTCGCAATGTCTTCCTCTTGGATCGAGGAGGCCACCCACCGGCCTTGAGGGTTGGATCCGGTTATATTGGAGGATCTGGGGTGTTTGGGCTTAGGTCTTGGGCGTTGGAGCTCGAGGTGCGAGAAGGTGCAAGGGAGGTGGAAAAGAGGCATAGGCCTCGACCCCTTTATAAAGGGGGTGAATATCAAGAGTCCTCAGTGTAACCGCTTGAGGCTTATCTAAAAACACACGGAGTCATACCAACGGTCGTCGTGGGGTCACGCACGCCCATATTGATGAAAAATCCCGTAATAAGAGGAACAAGATATCTGCTTTGGCAGGATGTGCCAATAAAACCGCCTCGCAACGCGCGTCGAGGTGGGGCAAGAAACGCCGGTTCGTATTGGACCAGGCCACGATGCAAGGGCGCGACGTACGACGGTTGCTAGCGGATCAGATTTACGCTATGTTCCCTACAATGGTGTGTGAAGATCCTCTTGCAGATCCGGACACGGTTTGAGTGTTCGATAACTACTTTGGAGTATTCGGAGAAGGAACCCGCCTTGCAATGCCGAAGACAAGACTGCGCGCCGGACTCGTCGTCATTGAAGCCTGGTTCAGGGGCTACTGAGGGAGTCCTGGATTAGGGGGTATCCGGACAGCCGGACTATATACATTGTCCGGACTATTGAAGCGTGAAGATACAAGACTCAAGACTTCGTCCCGTGTCCGGATGGGACTCCCCTTTGCGTGGAGGACAAGCTTGACGATCCGGATATTGTGTTTCCTTCCTTGTAACCGACTCCATGTAAACCCTAGCCCTCTCCGATGTCTATATAATCGGAGAGGTTGGTCCTTACAAGGCCGATCACAATTACAATCATACCATCATAGGCTAGCTCTTAGGGTTTAGCCTCTACCATCTCGTGGTAGATCTACTCTTGTACTACCCATATCTTCAATATTAATCAAGAAGGAAGTAGGGTTTTACCTCCATCGAGAGGGCCTGAACCTGGGTAAACATCTGTGTCCCTTGCTTCCTGTTACCATCAGCCTAGACTCACAGATCGGGACCCCCTACCCGAGATCCGCCGGTTTTGACACCGATAGTGGTCCCGGCGGCGCTGGAGGAAGAAGACGAGAGATTGAAGATGGATGCCGGCCGTTGGATGTAAATCCAACGGCTATCGATGTTAGAATCATTTGTTGACTAAGTTGACAACGACTTGCATTGGCTTCGACCTATTGGCCCATATTGAAGCCTTCAAAAATGTGGCACATATTCAACCCATTTTTTCAGAATTTATAGTTAATTTGATTTTTTTATAAGAATTACAGTCCATTTGCTGGGCCGGGTGAACAAATAATGTAGCGTCCATGCGGCCCATTTTTTTAAAACTACAGCCTATTTTTACTTTCTCGAAATACACGAATTTGCTAGCTGGCTGAACAAATAATGTAGCGTCCATGCAGCCCATTTATTTTTTTCCTAATAAATTACAACGCATTTGCACTTTCTCAAAATACACGATTTCGCTGGGCTAGTTCTAATTATAATGTTGGGTTGGGCGCAGCAATGTTATCAAAAAATAAACAGAGGCTGAGCATTTTGTTATAAATATATTTAAATAATAAGTGCTTTATTATTACCTTGGTCCTTAAACTTACCAAGCTTTTGTACACAGTCACCAGGATTATCATTGCCTTAATGTAAAAAAATCCAGTATTTTATTGTTAAAAATATATTTTTATAAGTTAATAAAATGTGAGATATTTTTTTCTTATATATGTAAGTATCTGTTAAATATATGATAACAATAAAAATAATATATAATAACATATAAAATGGACAACACTATTCGGATCAGAATAAGAAGCGCGAGCGGTGTTGCCAAACTTCCGCAACTACATCGACAGAAAAAATACCGACCCCCGATCTCATCACCACCAAACTCCCGCCCCGCCCCAGACCCACCTCCCCCGCACCGCCGTGCAACCTCC